>NW_021546548.1:0-200 GCF_001605985.2 Dendrobium catenatum
TAGTTATGAAGCTTTAAAGTTTGATGTATTTAATGAATTTTCAAAATTGTTTAATTAAAGGGCCTTTTTATGGTTTTGCTCCAAATGAGTTCCCAACTCCTTGAAATTAGCTGCAAATGTCAGGAATGACTTAAGGAGAAATTCCCAAGTGTTTGGGAATTTTCTAGAATTTTTAATTTTTATTAATTAATTAAATTAAT
>NW_021546549.1:0-268 GCF_001605985.2 Dendrobium catenatum
CTAACCAACAGATCAAGGAGAGCTGTGGAGTTTTCTAATACTTTATAAAGTTCTCATTATTGTACTCTTTTTGTTGCTTCTATGAATTATATCAAGATATTCTAAGTTCTCAAGCAACCTTCTCTCCGTCCTGGAAAATTATTAGGTGCGGACACCGAACTTAGAGATACGTCCCAACATCTACTTAAAATTTGACGTGGAGTGCACTTTGGCTGCACTTTTTTGTGCGCTTTAGTTACACTTTAGTTGTGCTTTGACTGCTCTTTTG
>NW_021546550.1:0-288 GCF_001605985.2 Dendrobium catenatum
GTGTTGCGCACCCCGAACCCTACCTAGCATCTTAGGGGCCATTTTCCTTTCGATTAAAGTGGGTGCAACTATGGGTGACAAACAGGTGATTTGAGAATCATCTTCCAATTTTCATTGAGTTTAAACGGAACGTGGAAAGAAGGGAAAAGAAACCCAAAACCCGACAAGACGCGTTTGGAGCATGCAGAGGAATGAATAGATCAAAATCATAACACCGACCGACAAAAAAAGATCTTACGGTAGCGAACTTTTTTTAGTACTAGTATAAAAACACCTGCACATGGTGCA
>NW_021546551.1:0-333 GCF_001605985.2 Dendrobium catenatum
AAAACAAAAATCAACATGAACATGTAAATGATCTCAAGATTGTATTCGAAAGAATTCACAAATTCAATTTGAAAATGAATCCGCTTAAATGCGCTTTTGGTGTGTCATCCGGTAAATTTCTCGGATTTATTTTACGCCATAGAGGGATTGAAATTGATCCTGATAAAATTCAAGCAATAGTGGAAATGCCACCTCCAAAAACTCTAAGACAACTTCGTTTTTTACAAGGAAGATTGGCATATACCCGAAGATTTATATCTAATCTCTCGGGTAGATGTCAACCCTTTTCACGATTAATGAAGAAAGATACTCCTTTCGTGTGGGACGATGCTT
>NW_021546552.1:0-378 GCF_001605985.2 Dendrobium catenatum
CTATTTTCATGACTTATGTTTTGATGATTGACAAACTCTATTGATTCTCTTGGACTACATGTTACTTCTAACTTTTTAGGAATCGAAGATCAGACGAACAAACGAAGCCAGTTCAAGATTGCGTTGGTTAGGATTATGTCAGTCTGTACTTTGCATTTTCTCTTCTTGAGTCTATTTGTAATGTTCAAAGAGACTGATGCTAAATAACCCTACACACACACACTTAGAAATTTAGCAGAGTGTGTCACTCCTGATTCTTACATTTTGCCCATTATGACCTCGTCCTACCAGGATAAGGACCACTTCTATCCTAGTTGGATGAATTTATTAGATAATACTACCCCCACTAGGAGACTGCTGTCGACCCTAACTGAAACC
>NW_021546553.1:0-204 GCF_001605985.2 Dendrobium catenatum
TGCCATAACCTATACTCAATGACTCTCTTAAAGTTTTAAAGTATGATATATTAATTTAAGTTGTTGTCGGTTTTGTATGAAAATAAATAAATGAGTTGAACTATATTTAAACTTAGGCCATTTAATCTTCAAATTAAAAAAATAAAATAAAATAATTTAATTATATAATTAAACGATTATTAATCTAGCCAAATTCAACTTAAA
>NW_021546554.1:0-985 GCF_001605985.2 Dendrobium catenatum
AAATACAAATAGATATTTTAATCCTGTTGCTCTAATATTCCCCCGCAAACTGATGGATTATTGATAACAGTCAGTTTGGTCCTGAGATCTTGAAAACGCGGAGTAGACATGGATTTAGTTAGGATATCCGCCGTTTGATCGATAGTACTTATGGGTAGTAGACGAATAGTATTTTTGTGAATGTGATCACGAATAAATCTATGGTCGATCTCAATGTGCTTCGTTCGAGCGTGAAAAACCGGATTGTTGGCGATAGCGATGGCGGATGTATTGTCACAAAAGATGTCGGTGGGAGATGTGAGAGAGATGCCGAAATCTGAAAGGATCCTTCGAAGCCATATGATATCTGCTGTGAGAGCTGCTAACGCACGATATTCGGATTCGGTAGAAGATCTAGCAACCGTTGTCTGTTTCTTGACTGTCCAAGAAATGATCGTATTCCCTAAGAACGAACAATATCCAGAAGTTGATTTCCGGGAGATTGGATCTCCCGCCCAATCTGCGTCAGAGAAGGAATGAAGACACATATTAGATTTTGTAATTGGAATTCCAAAGTCAATTGTACCTTTTAGGTAATGAAGCAGTCGTTTGAGCATGTATATGTGCTGAGGTAATGGATCTTGCATATGTTGAGACAAGAGATTCACGCTAAAAGCGATGTCCGGTCTGGTTAGAACCAAATATTGTAAGGAACCTGTGATCCTTCGGTATAAGTGGGGATCCGATAGCACAGGATCTGGAGCGAAATCCGGAGGAAGTTTCGTGCAGTTAGGGTTGGCCAGCGGTTTGCATTCGCTGAGTTGAGCCAATTGAAGAATTGATTTGGTATAGCTTGGCTGTGAGAGAAAGTACTCATTGTTAGTGTGAGAAATTTGTATACCAAGAAAGGAATGTACCTCCCCCAAATGTTTCATAGTGAATTTAGTGTGTAGGAGTTGAACGACTTGAGTAATAGCTTCAGAATCATTGCCCGTTAGTAATATAT
>NW_021546555.1:0-228 GCF_001605985.2 Dendrobium catenatum
CACTAGAGCCAGACGCGTGCTGGGCCGTTGATCCGCCGATCAACGGTTGGATCGGGTTGTACCGTGGTTCGGTGCGAACCGTGTATGTAGTTCGGATGTACAGGTCTCGATTTGCCGAGATCTAGGTCGTCCATTCGGATCAGGCGCTGATCGGACGACTCCTCTTCGAGCCGACGTGGATAAGTGGGAGGCGGCTTGATTGCCGCATGATTGCGGCAATCATTGCCA
>NW_021546556.1:0-314 GCF_001605985.2 Dendrobium catenatum
CAAAACCACACGACCTACCTCACACACTGTAGATGATATGCTAGGACAACCAAATCTAGTTTTAGGCTAGGCCGGTGTTTACTTTTCTGCCGTGTGCCGGGCTTTCAAGTTTTCACTGCATGCTGTTTGCTAGCCTAGGATTGATGTAATTGTTTATTTATTTATTGCATTCTATGTTGTAATTGATTGAGCATTTAAATTTCACATATTAACTGCTTGAGATCAAATATTAACTGCTTGAGATCAAATATTAACTGCTTGAGATCAAATATATAATTGTTGATTATTAGGATAACCTTGCAGGATCGAGTCTA
>NW_021546557.1:0-404 GCF_001605985.2 Dendrobium catenatum
AAGACGAATTATAATCATCCCAAAGATCATCCTGGACGATCTCTTGGATTTTGTCTCATTGTACTGTACGACGTACATCGTACCATACGATGAATAGAGATGATGTTTGATCATCCCGACTATCATCCTGTACGAATAGAATTATTGTGGATTATACCGTATGATTTAATATAGTACTGTACGAATGTTTTTGAACTGTGCGTACTACTTCGTACGAGGATGAAGTCTGTTTATACATATCATACTGTACGATTAGAAACCGTACTATATGATAGTAATGGTTACTTTTGAAATCTCAGGGATTTTTGAGCCCGTTTTATGTGTAAAACTTGTCATATTTTGGTGTGTGAATCAGAAGAGGAGAACATGGTTAGAGAGGGATTCCGAGGGAGAGAGATCTTGAG
>NW_021546558.1:0-299 GCF_001605985.2 Dendrobium catenatum
ACGAACTTTTTCGTATGAAATCTCATGAATCGATTTCGGACATGTACACTAGATTTACTCAGATAGTTACTTCATTGCATGCACTAGGATAGGAACTTTCAAATTATGAAAAAGTTAACAAGATTTTGAGATGCTTGCTTTCATCTTATGATGCAAAAATTACTGTCATCACTGAATCTAAGGATTTGAATACCTATTCCATTGATAACTTACTTGGCTCACTCATTGGTTATGAGTAAGGGGTGAATCAAAGAAATGTTGATGCAGGTGAAAAGAAAAATGAGAAAATAATTGCACTG
>NW_021546559.1:0-370 GCF_001605985.2 Dendrobium catenatum
ATAATTTCTTCAACCTCGTGGTTTCCTATGTTGCTCATATCTCCATCCACCTTAATTTGGACCGCATGTTTCAAACTTTAGATGACCTGATGACTCTGAGTCACTGTTGATTGGGATAAGTGACACATGACCTCTTGTCGCCATGCCCTATAATGATTTCCAATGATTTATGTGGTGCAATTATTGGAGTTAATGCATGTTGATGCCACAATTTTGATCCAGTGGTCTAGCGAGCATTGTGTGGCCACCATGTCTCAATGTTTTTTCATCCCATAGTCCTGATGCAACTGCATAGCCCACCGTAGTAATAGTTTTGACTTCATTAATATAAAATATGTTTTAAGTGCTATTTAATTACATAATTTTTATA
>NW_021546560.1:0-951 GCF_001605985.2 Dendrobium catenatum
GGTAGTTCAATCTCCAATGGTAATACGACTTCAACTCCGAATATCAGAGAGTAAGGAGTGGCTTTAGTTGGTGTTTTGTAGGTTGTACGATAGGCCCATAGAGCTTCTGCTATCTTCGTGTGCCACTCTCTTTTATTCTTGGTGATGATCTTCTTTAACAATTTCACCAATGTCTTATTGAAGGCTTCTGCCAATCCATTTGCCCTCGGATTGTATATTGATGAATATCGCCAATCGATTTTGTGCCGATCAACAAACTTGTAAATTTTTGTACTTTTGAATGCGGTACCATTGTCTAAGATTATGCGGCATGGCACACCGAATCTGTAAACGACATTATGTGTGAAGAAATTGATCACATGCTCGGATGTGACCTCTCTGAATGGAGCTGTTTCTGCCCATTTGGAAAAGTAATCCGTCGCTGCTAGAATAAAACGGTGTCCCGCTGATGACGGCGGATCTATTGGCCCGATTATATCAGTGCCCCAGCATTCGAATGGCCAGGATGCTATTGTTGGGTGCAGTGGATTTGGCGGTTGATGTATAACATCACCGTGGATTTGACATTCGTGACACCTCTTAGCGTGGTCGATACAATCTCTGATCATAGTCGGCCAATAATAACCCATCCTCTTGATTTTAGCGGCCATTTTAGGACCTGACTGGTGTGCTCCACAAAGCCCTTCGTGGACTTCTGTCACTACTTTATCAGCTTCCTTGGTCCCTAGGCACCTTAGCCACATTTGATAAAAAGCTCGTCTGTACAATGTATCGTTGACAAATGCGTATCGCAGCGCTCTTTTTCGAATTTGTGCGGCCATAGACTTTTCTGTCGGGAGTTTGTTTTCCTTGAAGTAGTCAATGAATGTCTGTCTCCAATTATTTTTTACTTCAATATCTAAACAATGCCACCACGATTCTGAAGTTTGACTAGCTTTATGTCTCTTGGCC
>NW_021546561.1:0-258 GCF_001605985.2 Dendrobium catenatum
TCAAGCAAAGGCTCTGACATACAACCTCGGAAAGGTCCTGCATCATTGGTGGATTCTCTTGACCTCTTCCATACAGGTTAACGTCGTTGAGCAAAGACTCCGACATACAACATCGGAAAGGTCATAAGTTATTGTTGGATTCTCTCGACCTCTTCCATACAGGTTAACGTCGTCGAGCAAAGGCTCCGACATACAACCTCGGAAAGGTCTTACATCCTTGTAGGATTCTCCCGACCTCTTCCACACAGGTTAACGTCG
>NW_021546562.1:0-462 GCF_001605985.2 Dendrobium catenatum
TCCAAGTTTTCTCCCTCCAAGCTCTCCAAGGTAAAATCTCTCCTTCTCCTTCTTCTTCCTCCATTCTTCTTCTCCCTCTTCTTCTTCTGCCTTCCTTCTTCTTCTTCTCTCCCATTTTTCTTTCTACTTCATTTTCCCTCCATATTTCTCATCATTTCCTTCCATTTTCTTCATCTCCTCTCTTCTCTTTCCTCTCCTTCATCTTCTTCTTCTTCCTTCTTCCTTCAACCTCATTTTCTCTAAACCTACACCAACCCTAAACCCTAATTTTTCATATCTCTACATTCATCCCATAAACCACCAACCACCCTTCACAAAAAACATTTTCCTACACCTTCTACACCCTCCCAATAAAAAAAAATCCATCATCCCTCACTTTCTCTCTCTAACCTAAAGAGAGAAAATTTTCTAGGAAATTAATTTGGAGGCATGGTGGAGAGGAGAGATGCTTGGGGTGAAAAT
>NW_021546563.1:0-459 GCF_001605985.2 Dendrobium catenatum
ACTTTAATCGAACCGAACAACGAGTAGCTCGTCGAACATTTGGTTCGCTTGCAGCCCTAAAGATGCTTATATGTTTAAATTTGATTATTTAGGATTTAGGGTCATTACAATTTATTTAGTAATTTAGCTAAAACGTGGGTCTTGCGACTTCACCTAGAAGTTGCCCGTTAGTGGGTTTTACAACCTAATCCTATAGACTAGGATGCCCAAAGGTTTGAATTTTTATTGTTTGGGGTTTAGGATCATTGTTATTTATTTAACAATTTTCCTAAAATGTGGGACTTACTACTTCACTTAGAAGTAGCCCGCTGGTTTTTTTTTATATGAGTGGGTCTTATGACTTCTTTAGAAGTGGCAAGAAGAGTTTGGTTGGATAGATTTTATAGCTTCCTAAGAAGTTGTCACGACCCGACCCGACGGGGACGGATCTCGCCCGAGCCGGACCGCGACCAAACCTTT
>NW_021546564.1:0-257 GCF_001605985.2 Dendrobium catenatum
GTAGCTATGTATAAAATGAAAATTTTAATTTTAAAATTTAAAGTTTTATATAGCTGTATTTAAACAAAATAGATGTTATACGAAAGTAGAAAAGTTAAAAAAAAATTATGAATTTTAATACTTGATTTTGTATAAAGTGTGAGTATTTATAGGCTTTTTTGAAATGCTTATAATGAAAATAAATTAAAATTATTTGTCAAAAAAGCAAATTAAAAATTCTGGAAGAGTGGTCGATGGTTTATAAATTGTAATTTAAG
>NW_021546565.1:0-261 GCF_001605985.2 Dendrobium catenatum
CCATTCCGCCGCTGTGCATTTCGCGTATCAATTGGAGTCGCACTGATGATTCCGAGATACACAGAGAATTACCTTTAAACAGGAAGCCATGCCGCACCGTATAGTCTCCCAAAGGTTGGCCGATTGAGCACCTCTCCCAAGCATCAGCAAAATCCTTGTCTGTGGCATATAAGTCTTTAAGTAATTCTAATCCCGTGACTTCCGTTTGTAGCTGGACAAGGAGAGCGGCGCGGCGGCTAAGGGCATCCGCCACTCTGTTTT
>NW_021546566.1:0-227 GCF_001605985.2 Dendrobium catenatum
GATGTCCTCATCATTCTCCCCAGGTGGGAGAAAACTCAACTCCGTCGAGTGGGTGTCTCAAGAACTCTCGGGCATCTAAATCGATCTGCCATAGCTCCTCGCGCCCTGACCATGTATCCTCTGACTCTGGTTTACCTCTCCACCTTATCAGATATCTTCTTCGTCCACCCTCTTTTGTGGAAACAATATCGTCACTAGGAATCATGTCAACCTTCTCCGCTATAGGA
>NW_021546567.1:0-209 GCF_001605985.2 Dendrobium catenatum
GGATGAGGGAAGGGCGTCGGTGAGGTGGTCGGCCAGGATTGTGAGGGTGCCCGGCGGCCGGAAACCCATGGGGGACCGGCGGCTAGGGTTTAGGGTGAATTTAGGTTGGGTTTCTTGTGGTGGGGAAGAGGTAGGGGAAAGAATGAAAATACTAGAATTGTAATTACCTAGATAACTCACTAAGAGATCTCAAACGAAGAACTCACCAA
>NW_021546568.1:0-223 GCF_001605985.2 Dendrobium catenatum
TCATGCACGACAAAGTGGGAAAACACCACACGAAGAACACAATGAAGCTAGATCACAAATCGCAAGCACCTTACATGTGCAAGTGTCTGGAAGTGTCAATTTGGGTTGACAGAAGGCTTCGGATCTGACCTGAAGTTGAACAAACCAAAATCTACTTGACCATAATTGATGTAGACAAAGGGGGGGCAACTCATGTCCAAAATAATATGAATTTTGGCTTCCC
>NW_021546569.1:0-232 GCF_001605985.2 Dendrobium catenatum
GCCTTCTTTAGAAGCATTTCATCAAGCATTTGATATGATACATTTCAAAGCTAAGCAAACAAGATGACATGGAGATCATATTTTTTACCGCGCTCAACCACAAGAGGCAAGAAGCATTGCTCTTGCTTCCCTTCCCTTTCTTCACTGGAAACTATAATCATCTAAGACATTAAGTTGTCAATGCAACAATGTAATAAACAAGACTTCACTAAGCCACTTACACACATGAAGA
>NW_021546570.1:0-205 GCF_001605985.2 Dendrobium catenatum
GAGATCACGAGGTTCCAGCTTCTTCATGATTTCGTCCCGCATGTATCCCCTACAAAACATCAAAAGACAAGGAGATGATTAGTTGAATAAATGAACAACGAACAAATATATTGAACCTCAAGAACTCAATGGTCATGCCAATCCCAACAACACCGCTTTGATCCTCCGGCTCACATCGGCGATTCTTCCATGTCATCATTTTCAT
>NW_021546571.1:0-310 GCF_001605985.2 Dendrobium catenatum
CTCTCTCTCTCTTTCTCTCCTCAAGGTCTTCTCAGGAAAAGGCAACAGCAAAAGATGTTCAAAAATATTGAACAAGTGCTCTTAAATAGAATATCTTCAAAGGAGCTCATTAATTGCAAGTTGCCGACTATATCATCTAGGATGATATAGAAATTGTCCTGACCGATCAGTACAAATCTCAGAAGATCGGCCAGAGCATTTCCCTAAATGCAAACTGGACGATTGAAAATTGGCTTGATCTTCTAGGACGATCTCACGATCGTCTAGGCTGAACAGTTCAAATCAGAGGAAAATCATCCAGAGCATCGCC
>NW_021546572.1:0-1364 GCF_001605985.2 Dendrobium catenatum
CGGCAAGCCGCCGGCATCATTTTCCGCCGGAAAAAGCCGTCGGAAATTATTTTCCTACGCCGTTTTTACCGGCGGCAAGAAAGCCGCTGGAAAATTAAAAAACCGCCGGAAACTACTCAAATTTCACCGGAAAAGGCCGCTGGAAATGTGTGATTTTCCTGTAGTGAAATCTAAATTGGGCACTATATCACAGTAACTCAAACCTAACAAATGCAATGCAAAATATGGACTTGCTCTGGCCTAGAATTGGGGAGCTAGCTATCTACCTAGTCGATTAAAATTTACAAGTCTTGTCATTTATATGAAAGAGTGGTATGGATATTGTTATTAAAACTTTTAAGAGTTAGGATCGACATCTAGAGCGGATCCTAATTGGTCCCTTTACATATGTATTGCAAAAATACTTAAGACGAGTATAATTAAAAATTAAGACTCACTTTTAAATTGATTTCTAGTGTAATATATACTAATTGACTCGATTAAATACATAAAATGAATATGTAACGATTTTTTAAAAAGGCTTAAAATTTATTTTTTCCTAGATATTATATAGCATCCCCTTGACAGATTTGCATCCTAAAAGGTAAGGTGGTTTGTTAAAACTTGCAGGTGGGGAGGTGCTTAATAAGGAAGATAAAATAAAATATGCTTATGCCGACTCTAGATGGTCTTGGTCTTACTTCTTAGATCGTTAGAGTTTCTATGTTGGCCTAAAAATTTTAATTTTGATTTTAAATAGAAAAATTTTATACATGCCCTTACAAGCTTCCGATCGAATCCAGGCTAAAATAAAAATGACATGGAAATCAAAATAAAAAATAAAAAAGCAGGCAATCTTAATTTCAATCAAACCATATAAAATACATCAAATATTCAAATCAATTAATTAAATGTCCATAGACAAATTGCCTTTTTATTATAACTCAGAAATTAGATAAATTAAAAATGGTTGGGTACCACTAACAACAACATCATATTCTAATCCTAGGGCAAACATAAGTGATTGACTTTGAGTAAGATACTCTCTATCATTCAACTCTTAGTCCTCCTTTCAAGCTCCTTGGATTTGTTATACATGGATACTCAAATGAAAAAGAAAACCCTTCCTCCGAATGGGAGGTTATTTTTTTTTACTTTGGATATTAAAATCATCCAAACTTAGGCTTTTAAATAGAAAAGGACTATCCCCTTAAGGGATATCCTATCCTCTTTGGAATTAAAATTTGAACCTATATATCCAAACTCAAAAGTCTAACTTTTATAACCCTTAACTTTTGAATAAATTGTATTGAAATTAATAACAAAAATCTAGACTCTTCTACATGGTTATCTTAAACATTTAAAATCAAATCAATCCTAAAAAG
>NW_021546573.1:0-214 GCF_001605985.2 Dendrobium catenatum
TTATTTGGGGCATTCGGAGGTGTTTAAAAATTGGGGGATTTACATACATACCACTTTATTTCATGCTATTTATATATCTAATACCTAATTTTTAATATTATATTCCAACTACTCATATAAAATTTTAATATCAAATATATCACTCATATATTTCATTCTTGTCACCCCTATCATCCTATAAACTAGCATGAAATAAAATTATATATATATATAT
>NW_021546574.1:0-262 GCF_001605985.2 Dendrobium catenatum
AATGGTTGCCTCTGTCACAAGCATCCACCTCTAAACAGGACCAAGCTAGCTCATCAAAGTCTGGAAAGTCAAAGTCAAAATCTTCCAAGAAGAAAGCCAAGTTGAAGAAGCCTATGGCGAAGAAGACTGCAACTCAAAAGGCTATTGATAGCTTGGGTGAATATTACCAGACTGTCAGGAAGCCTATCAAGCTCGGTGATTTTATGAAAGAGCTTAAAATAGATGAAAGGAAGAAAAAGCTGAGGATGAATCTCTTCCTACG
>NW_021546575.1:0-270 GCF_001605985.2 Dendrobium catenatum
AATAGTTACTTTTATGTTTTATTTGGGACATCTTTTTTTTTGCTTATTAAATTATCTTTTTTAATTAAATTATTTCTTGTATGACATAATCTCTATTGTGGCTTACTTATTGTGATTGTCAGATATCTCTTTGATGATCAACATAGGTAATCCGCACCTTTATGGTTCGATTATAATAGAATCCTTAGTAACTTTAGTCTACATTATCCTTTTAATTTTTCGACTGCTTTTCTTCAGTGAATTTCTGTCGGCATTTCTAATCGATTTCTA
>NW_021546576.1:0-873 GCF_001605985.2 Dendrobium catenatum
GCTTGTGCCTCTTTTTCAATTTGATGGCTGCTTCCTTATTCATGGATTGATTTTTTGAGAGGGCTATAATGAGTCATATGACCCTAGGGGTTCTCCAGGATGGCCTTTCTTCAGCTATGCTTTTCTAAATATGCCAAGAGACAATGAAACAACCATAAGCAGAGACGGTGAATCAGGATGGCCTTTCTGCTGCTATGCTTTCATTGTCTCTGCTTAGAAGGATGGCCTTTCTTCTCAAATCCTCCTCGTCGTTGATTCATACGGTTAACTGAAGCTTTATTGAATATTTTTCTGCTTTTGGTGGAAAGCTTCCCTGTCTTCTAATGAATTGCTGACATTAAAGTCCAAAGGACGCCACATGCAGAAAGACATAGTCTACCACTTAATATTCTTATTTTTTCACAAAGCTCCAAATCACGTCAAAATTTGCAGTCCGCAAGCATCATTAATGGACATTAAGCACAATTAAGTGGAGTTTGTGCTAAACAAATTAATTGAAACATGATATTCACAAATAATTTCGAACATGAGCTAAACTCGAACGAATAAATTTTAGAATGAGCCAAGCACAAACAAACAATGAGTTCACTCGTGTTAGGAACATTTACAACCCTAAAGCCCATTTATTCATTTTAATATTTGATTAATTGATTTTCTCCTTCTACTTCTCTGTTTACCAACATTCTCTTAAAAACTTTTCTCAACGTTTCAAATAACATTTAAACCATAAATTCCAATCATCCCTGTGCACATCAGTTTATTCCCCAACATCCAAATTAGATAATGAATCATAGTTAGCTAACCATCCACGTTGATCCACACCTATGATGCAAAGACACGGACACGGCGACACGGATACGACATGACATGGAC
>NW_021546577.1:0-208 GCF_001605985.2 Dendrobium catenatum
TCAGTCATAAGGGTGTGAGCTCTATATCCTTCAGTCCATAGGTTTAGAAATGCACCAATGTCATGCTTGGTGATTTCTACTTTTTGCTTAAATATAAAGGAACTAATGGAAGAGTGGTCCGAGTTAAAACTCATGTTGACTAGAAAGTAGTGAAATGTTTGCTTGTTGTAAAAATGGACGAGAGAAAGTATGAAATGGAATTGGGTTG
>NW_021546578.1:0-653 GCF_001605985.2 Dendrobium catenatum
GTAACTTTTTATATGTTATAGATATTATGATTATAAATGTTTTTAATATATTCTAAATTTTTTTTTTGGATGATTTGAAAAAGCTGTGATTTTTGCCTACTCAGAAATTTATTTTGACATCTAAAAATAGTGTTTCAGTTCAATTAAAGCTTCAGAATGATGTTATATATAATTTGTGATAATTTGATTATATTTGGATATTATAAATTTTTACTGAGTAGTAATTCTGTTATCTATCGTTGGGACATTTTGGCAATTTTTGAATTCAATCCAATTATGTTTTAATTAATGAAATGCATTGAAAAATATGTTGTGAAGTGTTGTGATGTGATGCCGGTGCTAGTGGGAGATCAATGTGGGATTCTGTTATGCTGGCGCTAGGGAGCGACGAGGTGGGGTTTTGTTACGCCGGAGCTATTGGGCGACCGAGGTGAGATTCTGTTATATCGGCGCTAGTGGACGACCAAGGTGAGATTATGTTATGCAGGTGCTTGTGGCGAATGAGGATGGATTCTATTATACTTGTGAGATTATGTTACCTAAGTATTGTTATGCCTGACTAGTGTAAATAGATTTCAGATTAAATATGTTTTGAATGATATATAAGAAAATCATGTTGAGATTCAGTAGTCTTTCGCTTTATATTATATTCA
>NW_021546579.1:0-239 GCF_001605985.2 Dendrobium catenatum
ATTGAGTTACACCATGTGGCAACTGAGAATCAACTGACTGACATCTTTACTAAACTACTGGCCTTCGACACCTTCAGCACCTTAAATTTGGTGTGATTGACATAAATGCATGAATTTGATCTTTAATCGATCTGTCATTTGTTATTTTCTTTTTTTAGTTTTTTTTCTTGCTTATTTTTATTATACTTTTCATCTATTTCATTTTTTTATTTGATTTTCTTCATTGTTTTATTTTTCTT
>NW_021546580.1:0-2688 GCF_001605985.2 Dendrobium catenatum
GTAGTGCAATACTTGGAGGGTGCCTTCAAGGAGTGGAAGTAGGTCGAGTCGACTGAACCACTATAAATATTTGTGTTCTTTTTCTTGCTTCCGCACTTTTAATTCCGCATTTTTTTTTATTGTGTGGTTTGGTTTATGCAATTTTTAATCTTGTGAAAAGAGTTTTTAAAATACCAATTCACCCCTATCTTGGTTAGCTTGGGTCAGTTCTATAGGGCTTAACATCACTAACGAACTTTCAGTATACTGAGGAATAGATTGATGTTGCTGAGCTGCTTGAGAGCAAACGTTGAGTGAAGATCGTGGAGGAGAGATTGAATAGCATTGTGATCATTACCTGTGAGAATAATGTCAACGACATAAATAAGAAAATAGATTTGTAAATTGTGTTTAGTAAGAAGAAGCAGAGAGGGGTCGGAGCGGCTAAACCGGAATCCACGTGATTGGAGAAAATCGATGAGTTTTTGGAACCACTGTCGCGGGGCTTGTTTGAGCCCATATAGTGATTTATGTAGCTTGCATACTGCTGTTGGTTGAGTGGGATCAACGAATCCTTGAGGTTGCTTCATGTAGATGTCTTCAGTTAAATCGCCGTGCAAGAAAGCGTTGGAAACATCTAGTTGGAAAATGTCCCACTTGCGGTTGAGCGCGAGTGTGAGAAGGAGACGGATAATTAGAATTTTGGCTACCAGACTGAATGTCTCGGTATAGTTTTCGCCGAATGTCTGGCCATTGCCAAGTGCCACCAGTCTTGCCTTGTACCGATGCACTGTGCCTGAAGGAAGAAGCTTAGTCTTGAATGTACACTTACAACCTAAGACTGGTTTGTTGGATGGCGGAGGGACAAGCGACCAAGTATGTTGTTGTTTGAGCGCCTTGATTTCATCCACCATGGCTGTTTGCCAGTACAGATGTTTAGCTGCATGATTGTAAGAAATAGGTGTTGGATCCGTTGGATGAGTTGTGTTGAGAGAGTAAATGTGATTTGGTTTAGAGATGCCTGATTTAGATCTGGTTTGCATCGGGTGAGGCACGGTAGCGGGCCTTCGTATTTGCGGAGGAGGTTCATGAGATCTGACGGGCGGGGAAGTATTGACCGTAGGAGAGCTAGTTAGCTGATTGTCAGTGGGGTTGAGTACAGGCATTGTAGACGGTGGAGCAGACTGTTTAATGTGTGACACGGTAGACGCCGGGACGAGAATGAGTGGTGTGTGATTGTGAGCGGGAGTGGTTGGCGGGACGGCGGAAATTGAAGCAGAATTATGGAATGGAAAAATTTCTTCGTGGAAAACGACATGTCTGGAAATATGTGTTTTATTGGTGCTCAGATTGAGACAAACGTAGCCTTTGTGGACGGTCGAGTAGCAGAGGAAGACACACTCGGCAGAGCAAGGAGAAAATTTGGAGGAGGTATAAGGCTGTAACCACGGGTAACAGAGACATCCAAAGACCCTTAGATGAGCGTAGGTAGGAATCTTGTTGTATATGATTTGATGAGGAGATTTGTGAGAGGTGTGTTTGGACAGAAGCCTGTTTATCAAGTGAATGGCCGTGGACACGGCTTCGCTCCAGAAATTGGTCGGGACATTGGATTCTTGAAGCAGAGTTCTTGTAAGATCAAGAATGTGCCCGTGCTTTCGCTCCGCAATGCCGTTCTGTTCAGGTGTATGCGGACAGCTGATGCGTTGGATTATTCCCTGTTCTTGTAAGAAGGAATTGAAGAGTTTGTTAATGAACTCGCCACCTCCGTCGCACTGGAATGACTTCGGCAGAGTACCGAACTGATTCTGGATGAGAGTACAAAACAGTTTAAACTTAGAGAATGTTTCATTTTTATTGTGCATGAAATAGATCCATGAATGCCTAGAAAAATCATCAATAAAGACAACGTAGTAGCGAAAACCATGAGACGAGGAAATCGGAGCTGGTCCCCATACGTCCGAATGAATAAGATCGAACGGGGATGAGGCAACCAAGATGCTTTTATTGAAAACAATTCTATGGCTCTTGGCCGTATTACAAGCTTTACAATGAGTAATAGATGGAGAATTAAAAGAGGCAGGTAGATGACGAGCAACGATTTGAAGAGTCCGGTTGTTCGGATGTCCCAGTCGTGCATGCCAGAGATGAGCAGCGGTGGATCTTGTATGAAGAGCAAGCGGTTGATCGTCGGGGACCGAGGTAATGTGGTAGAGACCGTTGCTAAGTCGACCACGGAGTAGAAGACGATGATCCTGAGAGTCTTTCATTTCGAAACCATTAGCATAGAAGGTAATATAGATGGAGTTATCAGTGGTTAGTTTCGAGACAGAGAGCAAATTGAGAGTGAGTGCAGGAACGTGTAATAGATTGCGTAGATAAAGCTTATGCGCATTGTCCGGCAGAGGTAGTAAACCGTGACCGGAATGTTGAATTGGAATGGAGGAGCCGTTGGCCACCGAGATGGAATCTTGACCTTGATACGCCGAGACGGTCTGAAGATTGGAGCTGTCGAGAGTTAGATGGAAGGTGTGAGACCTCGTTCCCTTACTGTTCCTCTCTGACTTGGATTTTCCTCCGAGGATCGTCCGGGACGATATTGAGATCGTCCAGGACGATCTGTACTATTCAAAATATCGGCCTGAAAATAATTCTGGGAACCGTCCAGGCCGATTGATTTTGGTCTGATCGTCCCGGGACGATTGTGCG
>NW_021546581.1:0-299 GCF_001605985.2 Dendrobium catenatum
GTGGAAGAGAGTTTTGTAAAGGCTTCTTCGTCTTGCTGTGGGGGTAAAACAAGAGTCACTTTGGTAATAGCGCAATACCTGAAGAGGGAGTCTTCAGGAAGTGGATGTAGGTCGTGTTTGATTGAACCACTATAAATCTTTGTGTCGTTTAAATTTCTGTTGCTTACTTACTACAAGTTTTTTAATTACGTGGTTGAAAAGTTTTATTTTAAAACTTTAATTAACTTGTTTTGAGAATCAATCAGTTTCCAATTTAAAATCCAAGAGAATTTTTAAAATTATCAATTCACCCCCCCCCC
>NW_021546582.1:0-276 GCF_001605985.2 Dendrobium catenatum
TATCGTTGCAGTGTACTGTTGTGTACTGATTGACGTGATGCATCCTGATTGGCCTCCGAACGGTCTGATGACTGCACGTAATAATTTTTCCTCCAATTGAGGCTATGTTTCAGACAATTTTCTAACTATTGTATTTTTTATAGGGGTGTCAATATTTGACATGACACGAAAATCTGAACCGGACCCGACTTGGAAAATCCGAGTTGGACCTGACCCGATTTCAAAACGGGTCGGGTTCGGGTTGATCCGACGGGTGGATGGGTCAACCTGCAAACT
>NW_021546583.1:0-222 GCF_001605985.2 Dendrobium catenatum
AAATCTAAATATAGATACATATTAAAATTTATTTCAAAATGATATGGTTTGAATATTCTCTTCCTGATTTTATAATATGTGGAAACCAAATCTTATCTGGTTTTAGTATTTTTTTCTTCTAATAATACACATATATAGAATTTTTTTTTGGAGATATACAATAATTATTATTTCTTTATTAATCTTAAATTATTTAGGATCATTAACCTTTTCAAGAAATGA
>NW_021546584.1:0-336 GCF_001605985.2 Dendrobium catenatum
GCAGCCAGCTTGGTCTGGGAATGAGACCAGGAGACCTAGAAGCAATCATACTCATTATAAGTTGTAACTGTGATGTTATCTCACCAAGAAATTATTCTCTGCTGATGCTGGACGATTCGGAGACCAATCAGAACGTATTAGATCATCCGATATTGAGTGGTATTGAGTAAAAAAATGACACGGCACGTTCTGATTGGCCTTGAACGCTGTCCGATGTCCGCACATAATACTTTTTCTACTCATTTTTGCCTCTTGATTTATATTTTTTACTATCACTAAAGAGATTTTAGATTAAAATTTTACATGTATGTGTGTGATATATGAATTTATCTTAGT
>NW_021546585.1:0-215 GCF_001605985.2 Dendrobium catenatum
AAATGCATTACTAGAAAAAAAAAAAAGCAAACTACAATGTTGATTCCTCCTTCAACAAACTAACGAAAGAAGGAGGGATCTTATTCAAACACAAATCCTCCCAAATGAAATTACTAATAATTGAAACATTAGCACACATATCTGCTAACTTGTTTCTACCTATATCTACACATTTAAAGATGACATAATTAAATTCCTTAAAGAACTCAAAGTCT
>NW_021546586.1:0-483 GCF_001605985.2 Dendrobium catenatum
GCATGTCGCTGCCACGTCATCAAACAAAAATCCATGCCTTCCCCTGAATTCGAACCCAAGACCTTGGGCATGGATGAAAAAAGACATAACACTCTTCCACCAGGGAAGAATTGACATAATTATTCATATTTTATTATTTAAATTATAAGTTACAGAATATGTTTTTGCCTTATTTTTGTCCCGGAAAGTTCAAATTCAATATTGTTGGGGTCTCCGGACACGTTTTTCGACGTTCCGGACTCGATTTCGATACTTTCGGAGCTTAACGGGGCATCTATGATCAAGTTCGAGCAAGTTATTAATTTTTTAAACGCAAATTTTTATGATTTGGCCAGTATAAAAATTTGGAACAAGTATTTTCAGACTCCTAGAGCTTTGACATCCGAAAATAGGGGGGCAACTGATACGTCATCATGAAATTATCTTGATCAGGCATGAATCTCGAAGAAAAACCCAAACTGAAAACTTCAAAAATTAAATCCG
>NW_021546587.1:0-247 GCF_001605985.2 Dendrobium catenatum
TGTTAACACTATAGGCGATGTCGGGACGCGTAAGAGTAGATATTGAAGAGATCCCGTAATTTTCCTGTATATCATGTGATCGGAAAGTGTTTCCTCATGTTTGAAATCTTGCGGCAGCTTGGTACAGGAAGGATTTGAAATAGAATTACATTGCAGCAGATTTGCTTGTTGAAGTATCGAGGTGGCATATTGCTGTTGGGACAGAAAGAATTGATGTTCCTGTCGTATGACTTGAAGCCCGAGGAAG
>NW_021546588.1:0-222 GCF_001605985.2 Dendrobium catenatum
GCTCCTTGTCCTTTTGTTCCCTCGACCGGTACCATTTCTCGCAGTTTAAGCCAATAAAGAAAAGAAAACAGGGATTAGAAAGTACATTTTAATAAATAATAATAAAATAATTGAAATTTACTAAACATAAAAGACGTACCTTTTTCGGGCTTGAACACCAGTTCGGTTGATTGCACTTTTGGAATCATTCAACACTTTCACTTTTCTCAAAATTCCAACATC
>NW_021546589.1:0-326 GCF_001605985.2 Dendrobium catenatum
CACAATAACTATTGAAATAACTAATCTAACACTGCCACACTTGAAGATGTAGCACCAAGGTGGTCAAAGGGGCATCAAAACATTGCACTGTTCGAGATATATCATAGTGGTGGTTTAATCTAGTAGTTTCCTTGAGAACCCGATGCTACAATGCTTATTTTGAATTCCACATCACTTAACAAGGAAATGCTACAATTCTTCCAATCCTAGCGCTATAATGCTAGTTCAATTTTTAGTACAAATAATATTTTCTTAGGAAAATATCATATATTAATTAATATAATAATTTTTTAAAATTTTCCAATAATACACCTCATTCCGCTAAA
>NW_021546590.1:0-204 GCF_001605985.2 Dendrobium catenatum
TCGTTCGTACTGGACGATCAGACAGTTATCTCCTATTTGTGTGTAAAATTTTAGTCCAGACGAAATAAAATATCGTACAGGACGATCAGTCCTATGTAAAATTTTCGTCCAGACAAAATAAAATATCGTACAGGACGATCAGTCCTCTGTAAAATTTTCGTCCATACGAAATAAAATATCGTACAGGACGATCAGTCCTCTGTA
>NW_021546591.1:0-258 GCF_001605985.2 Dendrobium catenatum
TGCGGCGACAGCGCAATCATCGGCAATGATTGCCGCGGTTCCGCGCGACCAACCAGACGCCGCCACGTGGCAGCAGCGATTATTTTAATGTTATTTTTTTTTTAAAAAGCTATTTTAACTTCTAAAAATCCTAGAAAATTCGTTTTTCGTCCGATTTTGACGTGCAATACCTCGTTTTGTTCGTATTTTCATTCTCTACCCTATAAAAATTTTTTTTTATTAAAATAATGAATATATTGTTATTAATTAATAAAAACA
>NW_021546592.1:0-310 GCF_001605985.2 Dendrobium catenatum
ACTTTCAGGATTTGTTTAATCCTCCTCCTCCTCCTGGAAGAGTTTTGGATTCCTTCCCCATTGGAGACCTGATTCCTGATTATTACTCTAACCTGCTTGTTTCTCCGATCTTGGATGATGAGATTAAAGCAGCTGTTTTCAAAGGCTCCTCTAATTCTTCACCCGAGCCAGATGGTTTCAATTATCACTTTTACAAAACGGCTTGGCACATTATTGGTCCCCTTGTATGCAAAGCCATTAGATTCTTCTTTATTAAAGGGTATCTTCCTAGTGGTATTAAAGCTACAGCACTTGCTATAATACCAAAACA
>NW_021546593.1:0-223 GCF_001605985.2 Dendrobium catenatum
GATGGGCATTATCTACCACTAGCACGTTTAATCCTAAGGAAAGGAAGAATCCTAGCCAAAAAGAAAATAATCTGGATTAAACTATGATGGTTCCACGAAGGGCATTATCAACCACTTACATATCTAATTCTTAGGAAAGAAAGAATGCTAACCAAAAGTAAAAAAAAATTGAATTAAAACTAGAATGATGCCACGAAGGGCGTTATCCACCACCGACCATCTA
>NW_021546594.1:0-329 GCF_001605985.2 Dendrobium catenatum
GTTGAAAGGTTGCTTTTATAAATGTTAAAGTAGTTTAGGAAATATACCATTGTTATTTTGGATTTTCCTGAATTGATGGTCAGTTTGGCTACATGGTAGCTTGTTGATATTTGACAACTCCTTATGACTCGCATAGTCTAAAATGCCTAAAGGATTGTGATGGGGACATCAGATCATCATGGAGAGTTTATGAGAGACGCGGCCGACGATCTACGGCCACGATCGAGTCTTTATATTTTTGAGTCGTTGATGTATTTTATTTTTATGTAGCTTGTTATTTGCTTATGTGGCGTTTAGAGTCGTTGTATTTTATTTTATTGCTTATGAGT
>NW_021546595.1:0-363 GCF_001605985.2 Dendrobium catenatum
GACTCTCCTCACGAAAAAATTATTACACACGGTCATCCCAAAGTTATTTAGAGGCGAATTAGGATGTGTCACATCATTATTTTATTATGTATCTCCATATACGCGGTGACATGACACATCTTGATTCAACTCCAGATAGTTTGATGACCGCATATAATAATTTCTCCTCCTCACACGTTAGAAAAAAATGCAAACTATTATGTATCGCACATATGGGGTTAGTGGTGTAACTGAGTTAAACCGGCTCGTGAGCCAGTTCAGGTTCAACTTGATAAATTACATATAAGTTAAGCTCAATGAGTCTAAATTAATTTTGAGTTGGTCATAATTAGACTTTTTTTTTTGTCATAATTAGAATTGTTA
>NW_021546596.1:0-274 GCF_001605985.2 Dendrobium catenatum
GATCCTACAAAATACTGGGATAAAGACAAAATATTCTAAGAACTAAAGATTATCAATCAGGATATCAATATTCGAGGAAGTGAGATAAAATTTAAC
Source organism: Dendrobium catenatum (assembly GCF_001605985.2). NCBI lineage: Eukaryota > Viridiplantae > Streptophyta > Magnoliopsida > Asparagales > Orchidaceae > Dendrobium > Dendrobium catenatum. The sequence continues at coordinate 97 of NW_021546596.1, forward strand.
TATTGGGAACTCCAAGAATGCAAGATCCAAATCGAACAGTTATTGAAACTAGGTGTTATTAGAAGATCCGAGTCTAGATATAAGAGCCCTACAATGATTGTAATGAAAGAAAGTGAGCAAAAGCGAGGACAGTCTAGAATTGTATTCAATTACAAAAGGCTAAATGATAATACTGAAT
>NW_021546597.1:0-267 GCF_001605985.2 Dendrobium catenatum
CCGAGGAGCTAAACATCGACGGCTTCGTCCCACATTATCTTATATTTTATTTGTAATTTTATTTTTTTATTATAAATTTTTTGTTTTTATCCTCACTTAATAGGGTCGTCCTATGTAAGCCATAGGGGCATATGTGTCTTGTTTTAGTTTCTTAGGCCTATATATACAGGCCCTTTCTTATGTGATGGGATGATGAATTGTTAATGAAAGTTTATTCTACTTGTTTGATCTCTTAGTGAGTTTATGAGAGGAGAATGATATCTTTGT
>NW_021546598.1:0-320 GCF_001605985.2 Dendrobium catenatum
CAGACTTTCCTTTATAGATTGTTTGTGGTGAGATCTAGGGTGTAGCCAATAATTGATGACCGAATTACGCTGATGGGTAAAGGGTGACGACGACTTTTTAATGATTCTTGAAATTTGTCTGTGACTTGACTAAAGATAATACATAAGGATGACAAGATAAATATAGGGTTAAATTTAAATATTGATGACTAACTACACTATAGTTGAGGTAGAAGGATGCAAATACTACATTAAAATTTTATGTTTTGCCTTGGTGAACCATATACTGATTAGAAGTTCAAGAAAATCGGAGAAAATGCTAAACATCAATTTTGAGGGAC
>NW_021546599.1:0-298 GCF_001605985.2 Dendrobium catenatum
TCTACTTCATTTAAAGTGAACAATTTGTTTCTTGAAGATTAGGGAAGAGATTGTAGCGAAGAAAAAGGAAATTGGGAGAGAAAGGAAATTTCGAGAAGAAGGATTTTGAGAAGTCTCCATTCAAAAGTGTAAGTGAATTCTTTTCAATTCCAATTTTAATGATATTTAGAATTTAAATCAAAATATTATATTGATAGAAGTTATTGTTTGAAATTAGGGTTTTTGAAAGTGAAAGATCAAGTCATAAGTGTTGATCCTGCTAGGATTTAGCAAGAAGAGAAATTGATTCAAGAATAGA
>NW_021546600.1:0-2356 GCF_001605985.2 Dendrobium catenatum
TTTTTTTTTTTTTGAACGAGTGTATCTACCCCCGGCACTCAAAAGGGAGTGTTTGACAGCGTAACTAATCCCTCGGCGGAAGTGCTTGGCAGCGGAGTGCTTGGCAGCGCAACTAATCCCTCGGCGGAACCTAACGAGGCCACCCACCGACATTTGACCCACACTTACTTTGTCCCACTGAAGAGGCGAGCCAATAGTAGAGGGGATGAACCCATGATGGGAGGTTCCTAGGGGTGTCAATATTTGACACGACCCAAAAAACCAGACTCGAACCCAACCCGAAAATTTTTGGTTAGGGCCAAACCGGACTCGAAGCGTATCGGTTCAGGTTCAACAAATCGACCCGTTTCAAAAACAGAGTAGGGCTCGGGTTGACCCATTGACCCAAAAACTCATTTTTGACCCAGATCCTCGAGAATGACCCTTTTTTGACCTGTTTTTTTACCTGAAAATTGAAGATTTACCCGTTTTTTTACTCGAAAACTAGCAAATTTTAGTTGGTCCTAGGTCATTTGGGTCATATCGGGTTGACCCGGACCCTAAGTGGGTTGGTTTCGGGTCCGAAAAGTAGACTCGTTTGAAATAATGGGTCGGATTCAGATTGATCCGAATAGTGCCGGGTCAATTCCAGGTTCGACCCGAAGACCCGAAATTGACACTCCTACAGGTTCCCAACCGTGCTCACTCACCAACCACCTTAAGCCTTAGTGGGTCAGCAAGCATTTATTATTATTTTATTTATTATATAACAAGTAAACAAAAATAGATATTTTAGGCTAAGATCTTAAGAGGAGTTGAGCTGTTGGATTGGCCAAATGGATAAGCTGAGATAAGCAGAAAAATTATTTGCAGAAGATGAGGATCGAGCATTAGTTGCAAGTCAATTGCTAAATGAGTAAGTTAGTTGGAGTAATTAGGACTTAATCAGATCAGTTAATGATTAGCTAATGAATCAATAATTGCACCATGGACAATAATTGTGGTAGCGAATCTACTCGTCGCATCAGTGATGATTGTGAAACTATGTACGGGCGACTGAAACATCAATGAAAAATAAGAAGAAAGTAGTTACACACGTTGGGATGAATGATGATGATGATGGTGCTTGAGTGGGGAGAAAGATATTGAAAATTATTCTCTCCGCAGATGAAACTACCGCAAAGTTTTAAGCAGGGGCTACTACAAAGTCTATAATAGGGTAAAAAAGTTGAGTCGAATTTGAGTCACATTGCTGCCTTTGTCTCTGTTGTCTGTGGTATTTTGAGGACGATGATGATTGCTGCAGGTCCATGCTCCCCTTGGAGGGTCAAATTGGCAAAAGATCAAGGGACTTTTAGAGCTACTTTCACATGTGATTCCAGTCGGTATTTCAGCTCGGACTGCAGCCTGAGTCCAAGATATTATGAATCTACTACCACATTTTGGTTCTACATATAGTTTTTTGGATGTATTGGGTGGTATAGTTGTGATTTTTCATTACTGGACCTCATAAGTTTTGTTTTTTCCTTATGATGGGCAGTTTTTTTCCTGTATTTCACAATTTACTTATTATGTTTTCTTTTCATAGTAATATATGGGTTTAGGCCCCAAAATTTCCCAAAAAAAAAAAATTGAGTCACATATGACTTAGAGTTTGACTTGTTCAATCAACAGCAGGCTCGAACTCGAGCTAGAGCTAGAGTCAAGCTTATGTGTTGAGCTCAAGTCAACTCGTTAAAATTAACGTAAGCTTTAGTTCGATTCAAGAGCTCACAGGAGAAGCTCATCAATAATGTTGGAGAAGCTCATCGAAGAAGGTTGCAGTGGTAGCTTGCTGGAGAAGATGTCATTTGCGGAAGTCTTAGCAAAAGCTCAAATCGGCTCAAGAAATCGAAAAAAAATAAAAATAAGAAGCTAATTGGCATTCAAATCTAAACGTTACAATTTCGATCTGCTTAGATATTGCAGGTTGCAACTACTTTGCCTGTTGCTGCTTTTAGTGTAGGGGGAGCCTTTTACAGAAAGGCTATGAACTCGTGAAGTTAATTTCCAAAGCATTTTGAATATTTTCAGGTTAACAAATGAGGTAACTGTAGCAACTGTCTTTTCTACAGCACGCATGCTGAAACTAAAGGCTCCATTTGGATGTGTGAAGATTTTGAGGGTGCAATTGGGACAATTTTTAAAATTATAAATCATTGTCATATTTTTCTTTGTTATAATTTATTATTATTATTATTATTTCATAAATTTTTGTGATAAATCTTTCTTTTTACAATTAACTATGCTAGATTGTGATAGCTATGAAAAAATTACTGTGCCATTTTCTCATAGTATCGTAATGGAGTTTGTTGTGTCTTGTTGTCATGTTCTTATG
>NW_021546601.1:0-1323 GCF_001605985.2 Dendrobium catenatum
ATGGATACTTGTGGATAACAACAGTGTATTGAAAGTATAATAAATCACTGTGGACACAAGTACGAATATCACCTACGACAGTGGTGATCAAGATTTTCAAGTATGTCGGGTACAGGGGCAGCCCGATGTACGAAAAGTATACTCCCTGGCAGAAGGGAGGAAATGTTTGAACAAATTAGAACCAAACTTTCTGGTGTTCTAAAATCTCTTTTTGGTTCTATAATTAAGAAGAGAATAGTTTGGGTGCCCACAAACACCGAAAATAGCAAGTTCACTACGCCGAAGAGCCTAAAAGGAGTTCTTTTCAAATCAGCAGTCTTTGACTCCAAAATCCAGAAAATCCATCCCCGGTGATTGAGAAAGGGGGAGTTAACATCAAAACGCAACGCCACCGGATCTGCAACACATATACAAGCAGACAGAAGGCGTCTACGATCTACAACGCAACGCCACCGGATCTGCAACACATATACAAGCAGATAGAAGGCGTCAACAATCTACAACGCCACGCCGCCGGATTCGCAACACTCGTACTAGCGGACAGAAGGCGTCTATTCCAAGAATACCCTGCACCTGCACTATAGTTTGTATACACATAGGTACACAATGGGGCACCCGACGAGCGTGTTATTGGTACACACGTGACGCCTAGGGATGCTGCGCGGGTCGATAAGTGAATTCTAGTTTGAACCTGATCCTTCTATACAGACCAATAGAAGTTGACAGGGTTCGAACCTTTAAACGAATACACAGTTGTGGCGATCAGTGTATTTGTTTCAATACATTCATATTAGGCTTTCAAGGCCTGCAATCAAAAGAATTCACTAAACAAAAGGCACGAAGCCTACAAAACCTGATCCTCGATCAACAACTTGGTCGAGTTGACAGGGTTCAATCAAATGGAAATGACCCCAAAACCCCGATGATGGCCGTGTTGAATGTAGATCTCAACCGGAGGGGTTCCCAGACATTTTCAAATGTCTCCCAAATATCCAAATGCCTATCAAAATCCAAAGCTCCATCCAAAATCCCAGAAAAATCCAAAAATCATCCAGAATCCAAAAAATTCCAAAAATATTTAAAATTGAAATCATCCATCCGTACTTAAAGCAAAATCCATCCACCCTCCGCAACAGTTTGTCGGGGTGGACAAATCAAAATTTACTTCAGCTCACAAAAGAGCCAAATGCCTAGTCGAAAATATTACTAGGATCCATTCTCAAACCAATCTCCTGCCAGTAAGGACGTGGTACGTGTCCTCTAACCGGCGATTTCGCCGCCAAATAGCACTGCAGGTAAACGGTTATGACCCGGGGCCCTCTG
>NW_021546602.1:0-298 GCF_001605985.2 Dendrobium catenatum
AGGCTATTTATAGCCTTCATCTTGTACTTTTGATGGTTGATGAATGACATGAGAAATTTCCTGCATCTTCTTCTTTTTGAAGCTTTTGTGAGAGCTTGAGAGAGAGAGAGTTTGTGAATTTGGTGGGGCCTAGGAGAGGCTACCCGTCGTACCCAACAGTCACCCGGTGGCTCTTGGTTTATCTCCTCCTCTTTCTTTTCTTCTACTCACACCCACCGCCGACCATCCCCCCCCTCCACCAACAACCACTTCATAACCGCCCCTAGCCAAGCCTCACTACCTCCCCAAGACCCACCGT
>NW_021546603.1:0-351 GCF_001605985.2 Dendrobium catenatum
CCAAGCACATCATGAATTGGACTTGGTTTATTCATACTATAGGGTACTAATGTTTGGCTCAAGCTCAAGTCGAGGATTGATTGTACTTATTTTTATTAAATTTTTATATAGTTGATTTGGTTAAATTAATCAAATAAATAATTAAATGAGTTAATAAACAAGCTAAACATTTTAACAAGCTTTGACTTCTCATAATAATAGCATTGGCAAAATCATATATAACAACCTTTTTAAGTATAATTCCTGGTTTGTCTGCTTACGAAATCATAGCCTAAGCTTCATTTCAGACAAATATATAAAATTAGCTTTTTAGTAATATATATATAATATATATAAGAAATAAATAACTTT
>NW_021546604.1:0-1600 GCF_001605985.2 Dendrobium catenatum
TTTAAATGTTTTTAAAAGAGAATCTAGCTTGCAAAAATAATAAAAAAATTTATAAATGATGCTAAAAGCAAAAGAAGCGCAATGACGCCAAAATGAAAAATATATACAAAGTGTATCAAAAACAAAAAATAAAAGATGCACAAAGTGCACCATTCAATGGAAAAGAGGCATAAAATGGGCCCATTAAAAGCCAGTTCTCTTCTCTTTTCCAACTCTTAAAATATAAAAGAATTCATATATCACTTGAGACCTTCGAAGACTTAATTTTGAATTTTGTGATTGTGACAAATTACTTTGATACATTATTCTATAAGATTTTTTTTTTAAACTAAGTCTTGAACGGATCTCTTTATCTTATCCAATTGGTTTTTCTGAGTTAGGTATTTTGATTTTAAAAGAATGTTTTGCCTTGAGAGAAGTCCGAGCTAAGAGTTAACATAATCAGATACTTTACTGCTTTTTTAGATTTTCAATGTTGTTAAGTCATTGAATTACAATTTTTTAAATCAATCACATCGAGACTATGCCATATTCATGCCTTGATAAAAAAAAAACAAAAAACAAAAGCAAAACTTTGCTTTTTGTTAGTTTTTATGTCTTTTTCGTATTTTATTCTTATCATTTTTAGTTGATTTTAATATTTTTGGGCCTTCTCTAATCATCTACATCCATCCTCTATTTTCAAGATTTTGTCACATCGTTCCGGATGATATTCATATCATCCTGGACGATCTGTTCAATTCGCTTCAAAAACCATCTACTGAATATGCTAAACCTTCTACTCTTCATCATCCTGGACGATTCATTATCATCCTGGATAATCGGATTGATATCTGTTCAATCATTTGTAATCGTCTTGGACTACCCTTTTGCATCTTGGACGATGCTTTCTATAATGACATCGTGCCGTATGATCCACTCTTCATCCTGAACGATACACATGGAAATACGTTTAATGAGCCTTAAATTCGACCAGTGCGATCCATTATTATAGAATCATCCCGGATGATCCACTATTCATCCTAAATGATACACATGGCAATGTATTTAAATGTTTTTAAATTCAGTCAATACGATCAATTATTGATCATCAGCCTAGAAGATCCACCTCATTGTCCTGGACGATCTGTTTTTTTCAATGGTCATCCGATTGTAGCCTCGGAACGATCTCCTTTGACTAATCATCCCGGACAGTAAGACTACTTTTTTGACTATTTGGCTTGTACGCAATTATTGAACCAGATCGGCCTCGACGATCATGTGATTGGCCTGGACGATCTAGTTGATTCTTTATAAACCAAGCACTTCCAGCCTTTTTGTTTACTCAAGTTTTCTTAAACTTCTTATGCTCCTCTTTTAGTGATCTATTCTCTAAAAATGGTAGGAGAGAAGCGCTCACATCACCCTTCTGTAAGTTCTTCGAGGGAAACCTTGGACCCTTGATTCATGGAGGTAGATGAACAAGCCGTCTACCAATCCTACAAGACGGCAAGCATTATTGTTTCTCGGTCGATCAACCCAAATCACCTTTTATATCCATTACTTGACTTATTCTCTCACACCTATTTATGTTTCATTCTTACTCTCAAAATCCCCTTCA
>NW_021546605.1:0-268 GCF_001605985.2 Dendrobium catenatum
ACTCTCCTCCCTCAACAAAGACAACAATGTTGAGGGGGATTCACTATTATTCACATCAGAAAAAGTAAACTCATTCCCTAAAGCAAGGTGGGCACAAAAATCAGCCACACGATTGCTATTCCTATGTATATATTGAATAAGAACCTGTTTAAACTCCTGAAGAAAAGTTGTATCCGGTCCTTCCACCCTACGATGGATCACATTCTGGCGATCGTTCAGCCTCTGCAGCCATCTGATTGCATTAATACAATCTCCTTCTATAATGATT
>NW_021546606.1:0-307 GCF_001605985.2 Dendrobium catenatum
TAAGCTCGAAATCCATTTCTAGTACCGAGCAATGCTCGAAATCAATTTTTAGTATGGATTGGTGCTCGAAATCATGTCAAATCTATTTCTAGTGTGGAGCGGTGCTCCAAATCAACTCAAAATTACGCCGAGTTGATTTCATGCTGAGCCAATTTCAAGCAATATTTTTTGAGAGTTTCAAGCTTTGAGCTTTTTAATTAAACGGTCAAACTCATTTGAAGAATTTCATCCAAAACTCATTATACAAAAAAAAAAAAAATTTGCAAGCCGACTACATTGCCATTCCTTTTCTCTTTTTTTTTTTTTT
>NW_021546607.1:0-367 GCF_001605985.2 Dendrobium catenatum
GATAAGGTTCCCATTGCTTGAGTGCCCGCACTACAGCATACAATTCTTGCTCATAGACGCTCCACTTTTGGCGCGAGGGACAAAGCTTCTCGCTGAAAAACTCACAGGCCGATTCTCCTGACTTAACACTGCTCCAATGCCTATGCCGGAAGCATCGGTATCAACGTAAAACGGTTTGTCGAAATTGGGCAATGCAAGAACCGGAGCCGAGGACAGTGCTACTTTGATTTGATCGAAACTGTTGGCTTGATCCTCACCCCACTGGAATTGTTTCATCTTTAGGCAGTCAGTGATTGGTGCCATCACTGAACTGAAGTTGTAGATAAATCAGCGGTAGAAATTTGCGAGCCCGTGAAAGCTTCGGATC
>NW_021546608.1:0-279 GCF_001605985.2 Dendrobium catenatum
GATTTCTCCCCAGCATTCCTAAAATTCTCCCATATATCACGCAATTGAAATTTACCATTCGAAGAAGCCGAAAAAAGAATTCTGTCATTACAGTTAATGTTCAGGGGGATATCAATGATAAAGTTCACTAAGCAAACAGGCAAAAAAACTTTCAACTTCTCCCATCCCACACATTATCCCTAAAGAAGGAAGAAACTTTGATCCTCTCCACAGTATGAGAGTTTAAATATTTATCAATAGAGGAACCACCCAACCAATTATCCTGCCAAAAATAAATAT
>NW_021546609.1:0-223 GCF_001605985.2 Dendrobium catenatum
ACGGTGCAGATCGACGGCTACGATCCAGAGCCTCTACTTTTGAGTTTATAGCTTATGTCATTTTTTTTTATAGTTTTTTTCGAGTTTGCCCCTGAGGGCATTGTTTGACTTATGCAGCCCCGAGGGCATTGCTGTCTTTTCTTTTCTTTCATTTGGAGCCTCCATATATGAGGCAAAATGCATTGTAATTTGTTTAGTTTTGGATGAAATGAAATTTGATCAT
>NW_021546610.1:0-270 GCF_001605985.2 Dendrobium catenatum
AAACCTTACAACCAAAGACATGAAGGTGGGAAAGATTAGGTTCCCTACCCTTAAGGATCTCATTGGGTGTCTTGTCTAGTTTGGCTCTAACATTCACCCTATTCAACACATAATAAGTTGTGATAACCGCTTCAGCCCAAAAGTATTTTGGAAGTGAATACTCAGCAAGCATGGCTCTAGCGGCTTCCACCAAGGTCCGATTCTTCCTTTCAGCTACCCCGTTCTACTGAGGCGTCCTAGGAGCTGAGAAGTTATGGCTAATCCCCTTGT
>NW_021546611.1:0-237 GCF_001605985.2 Dendrobium catenatum
TGCTACTAGTACGATGAGTTCTGGTTCTGTTAGCATGGCACCTGTGTGCCAGAGTTGTGGACGCCGACATTTTGGCCAGTGCTACAGGATGACTGGTCAGTGCTATAGGTGTGGTCAGCCAGGACATCGGATTGCAGAGTGTCCACAGACTGGATTGGATCGGCGTTCTGAGTTCCGATCTGAGGGCTTTGTCAGACCTGTCAGTTCAGCAGGAAGACCGAGGACTGTTCCTCCTCG
>NW_021546612.1:0-397 GCF_001605985.2 Dendrobium catenatum
CAACCTCACCCTCCACCAAACCGCTAGCCATAAAGCCCCCACTATTCCTCTAACCGCCGGCCCCCATCCCCTCCCTTGGCTTCCAAAATTCAAATTCCTATTTAATACTTTTCCTATATTAAATGTCTTAATTTAGGAAAGTTTTCAAATTTTCAAATTCAAATTAATTTGAATTTGGAATCCTTTCCTAAAATAAGATTGATTTAATTTGAAAACTTTTCAATCTTCTCAAATCTGAAATTAATTAGGGATTCTCCTTTAATCCTCTTTCCTTAATTAATATCCTAAGTTTGGAAAGAATTTTAAAATTCCTCAATCAAACCCCATGCATGGCCGGCCCACCCCCTCTCCAATTCAATTAACCCACATTAATTCCCATTCAATCCCAATCAAAGCT
>NW_021546613.1:0-994 GCF_001605985.2 Dendrobium catenatum
AGAGGATAATAGTTCTCTGTCACAATCCTTATCGAGCATGGCTGGCAAACATGGCTGCTAATCAAATTCCATTGGGGATGGCAGAATGCCACTTTGGATTCTCCCAAGATGCAATATTGCCCCCTACACGAATTCACATGTGGGATGCTATGTTTTATACTTCTATTTGTAGTTCATAATCTTTTTTAAACTTCTACATTGTAAATCTCAAAAAAACTAATTAAGTTTGTTGTATTGTATGTCATTATGTCAAAATATTCACAGCAGTGGAAAGAGAATTTTTACGTCCTAATATTATATGAAGATACATTAGACATAGATAAAAGAGGTTGCAAGGGCACCCGTGCTTTTACCCGTGCTTTTATGTGGAAAATAAATTTAAAGAAAAGAAAACTTACAATCTGGCTAAGTTGAAATGATTCAATTAATATTTATCATTCGTTACAAATTATATTATTTCGCGTGGCTGAGGAGGAGGATAATATAAGATGCAAATGAATTGTGTATTGAAAATCTAAATCGAGAGCTATTAGAATTTTCTTCAAGAGATCATTTGTAATATTTGTTCATTTTATTTTGAGGAGAAGAAATTAGAGATCGTAAAGTTTAGTATAAATATTGGAATTGATATTAGAAGTTATAAGAGTTAGTATCAGCAGCATGCATCTGCCTTATAGGTGATGACGTGTGGCGAGATTATTGATATTAATGAGGGGCGGTGGGCAACAAAGTCTGTGAGCATCAGTGCAATCAAAGGAATATAGTTGGATATGATCATGTTCAAAGAATCATTGTTGGGTGATAATGATCCGACGACTATAGTAAGAGGACGGTGGTTGGAGAATCATAGTCGGAATATGTCGGTTGAAGGACCATACTCGAGCTAAGAACTATGATACACTCCTTCGTTCTTCCTATATATATATATATATCAACTTAGACTTTTCTATGTAAAAAAGGTCATTTCTTACTTTCTAACAAAAAAAAAAAAAAA
>NW_021546614.1:0-237 GCF_001605985.2 Dendrobium catenatum
TTTTCTGACTATTACTTCATAATCAACTTAATTAAAAGCTAAACCAATCCCAAACAAATTCTTAGTTTAGTAGAATAGACTTAATTTCTCTGTGGGGGTTATTTGAACTGTCAGATCGGCAACTATGTTGAATTGGTTTTTATAAAAAAGATATATTATAAATGATTTTGTACCTAATTTATTTTTAATAAAAAATATCTTAAATAAATTTCTATTATTATTAATTTGAATGACTAT
>NW_021546615.1:0-212 GCF_001605985.2 Dendrobium catenatum
TGAGTGAGCAATTTTATTAAAAAACAACAAACACATACAAAATTAGTAATTGGATGTTCACTGATCCGATGTAGGCAGAAAAGAGGGAGCTAGTTTTACTTCTTCCTCTTCTACATTCCCACCTCTTCCCTGAGCTAGCCTATTCTTCTTACTAAATATAATAGGGAATGAATGATCATTAAACAAAAAGGCTAGACGATTAGGAGATTTAG
>NW_021546616.1:0-395 GCF_001605985.2 Dendrobium catenatum
TACCTCTTGCATATGTCTAGATTATAATCTAAATCATAAAATAAATTACAAATTCTTGCAAATGTCTAGTGAGAACAAATAATCACATAAAACATTAAAGATTACCTTCAAATCCCTGTTTTTCTTCAACTCATACGAAAAATAGGGCATCCGATGTGAGATCGACGGCGGCAAGATAGCAGAACTTGACCGCGCGATAGGCAGCCGGTGATGGGTAGGCGGTCGGATAGAGTTCGTCGGCTGTAGGAGAGCGGTCGTCGCCGGCAAGACAGTGCGCACAATCAAGCGAGAGGCGAGCTGAGGCGACGGCAGAGCTCGTCCGAAGAGAGAGAAGGAGAGATTAGAAATGAAATCCGATGCTCGGTCCCGTTCATTTTTGGGCATTTACCGGCGGT
>NW_021546617.1:0-228 GCF_001605985.2 Dendrobium catenatum
GTATAATTTTAGTAATAATAGATCTAGTGGTTGGATTATGAATTTGGGTGATTAAGTGATTAATAAGAGTACACATTTTAGATATCTTGGATCTATTATTATGAGTATTGGTGAAATAGATGAGGATATTATTAGTAGAATTTAAGTTGGAAGGTTGAAGTGGAGGAATGCATCGGGCTTGTTGTGTGATAGAAAAGTCCCCCCCCCCTCCCACCCCCCATCCCCTCT
>NW_021546618.1:0-268 GCF_001605985.2 Dendrobium catenatum
CTTCCATGTTCTCAAATATAATAAAGAGAATTTATATTTTTGTTATTTAATTGATCTTGCAACTCTATGGGATAAAATCCTCAATATAATTTAGAGTAATACGTCAATCAATTATGTGACTTGGTGGTGTAACATTTAGTATCAAAGTTTTAAATATGCGTGTCACATGATTGGAGGTATAGGATCATGCAAAAGTTTCAAAAGCCAAAAAATGCAAGCATTAAATAAAAAAGCCAATTTTGAATAAAATATTTCAGCTCAACTATTA
>NW_021546619.1:0-310 GCF_001605985.2 Dendrobium catenatum
TCCACCAAGGATGTGAGACCTTTCTGAGGTTGTATGTTAGAGCCATGCTCGACGACGTTAACCTGTGTTGAAGAGGTCGGGAGAATCCACCAAGGATGTAGGACCTTTCCGAGGTTGTATGTCGGAGTCTTTGCTCAACGATGTTAATCTGTGTGGAAGAGGTTGGGAGAATCCATCAAGAATGTAGGACCTTTCTGAGGTTGTATGTCGGAGCCTGTGCTCGACGACGTTAACCTATGTGGAAGAGGTCGGGAGAATCCACCAAGGATGTATGACCTTTCCGAGGTTGTATGTCGGAGTCTTTGCTCGA
>NW_021546620.1:0-434 GCF_001605985.2 Dendrobium catenatum
GGATGGAGTTTATGTACAGCATTTTATTCTTAGTAATGGATTATGGGACTACAAGAAGTTACAGATTTTTTTCCACCCTAATTTGGTCCACTTGATTAGTCAAGTTCATATTGATTTTGAAGGTGAAGACCAGTTGGAATTGATGAAGAAATGTTCAGGCAAGACGGTCTCAGCTTTGTGTATGAGCAGATTCTCATTAACAGATTTAATATGGAAGATACGTATTTTTTTTCTTGGTTACAGAAATTGAAACTTAAGAAGTAAGTAGAAGTTTTTTGGTGGAGATTGTGGAAGGCAGCCATTCCAACTAATCTTTTTTTGAAGAATCGTAATATTGCATCTGATGATTCATGTCCAAGAGGTTGCAATGAATGTGAATCTTATGAACATATAATGGTGCAATGCAAGCATATGACTGATGTTATAGCAAGAAT
>NW_021546621.1:0-877 GCF_001605985.2 Dendrobium catenatum
TGAGCAAAGAAAAACTTTCGAATAGTGTCGAGACTCGCATACCTCGAGGGAAAGAAACCAACCAAAGCAAACTTCAAAGGAGCCGCAAGGGTGAGCACCTCATCATCCGAAATTCAAAGAGACGGCAAACCATGAAAAACCGATGGCTTGAGATCAAGAAAACAAGCCTCAAAAGAAATACCGGACAAAGCATCAGCAAACAAGCTAGATTTAGTCGATTCGTCCAAAAAACTAGGATCAACCCAAGGTTTAACCGCCATATCGGCCAGAAGGGCCTACGACCCAGAGAAAAAAATGACATATACAACAAAGTAGAGGAGAATGAACAGCGTCGGCGAAATCCCAGCAACAAAGGAGAAAAACACGCCGGAGAACAGCTAGGGCAAAGCCCTAGCGGAGCAGCCGTAACGAAATGAGCTTTCGGCCAAGAACCTCATCTGCACGATATCCTGGGCCTTCAAATCTAGCTCAAGCGTCAATGATTCTTTGCTTAAAACCACTAAAAAGGACAGTGCTCAATCCGTCACGGTGTTCGTCAAGCTCAAGCTAAAAAAGTTCCAACAACTTTATGATCATTTTTACAAAAGGTTGCGGTTATCAACTTACATATGATTCCTAACGGTTTAACAGCTTAACCGATCAACTTACATCTGTTGAAATTAAGAGGAGGAGAGTAGTTTAATTATAGTGATTACCGAAAAATGAACTAAATTTGAAACCTTAATAGGCTAAAATTAAAGTTAAATTCATTATCTAAGTGAAATAACCAATGCGTCCAGTTTAGTCAAATTACAAGTTAGAGAGTGAATTATCATATCTAAGTAAGCGACAAACTTTTAGAAAGGAAATTCTATAACGGGATCTTTAAAATTGAGTT
>NW_021546622.1:0-313 GCF_001605985.2 Dendrobium catenatum
CCTAAAGACAATAATTAAGGACCCGTCTAGCGAACTTAGAAGTTTTCTAGGAGCTAGGTTATATCCCGGATTGACATGAAAATTTCAAAACTTAAACTTAGTGATATCATAAGCTTCACAAAATTTTCTAGGATTTTTTAGGATTCTTTAGACCACTTAATTAACCAACCCTAATTAATCTGCTAAATAAGGCCCCGAGACCTTCTAAAAATTACAATAAATACATCTTAGGTCAGAAAATTACCCATAATACCTCAAAATGACCAGAATATGACCCTTGACCTTAGATATATAGGGCTCCCTAGTTTGACTT
>NW_021546623.1:0-817 GCF_001605985.2 Dendrobium catenatum
CGATTTCTTACACACGGACCCGCATCTCGCCTCTGCCAAGCAACACACGCGGCCTCCTTCAGATCAAGAACCCACTTCAGCTCCAAAGAAGATCTAATCTCTTCTTTATTACTTCTTGCATCGTCTGTCTTCTCAAATTACTAGACGACGATGTCACCATGACATCACCATGACATCACCTTCTAAGCTGCTTCTTTGTCGAAACCCAAGCCAGAGCAAAACCTTCACGTTGGCCTGCAGAAGCAATTGTCCGAAGCCCTCCCCTCCGATCAACTCCTCACGCAAGCCAAAAACGAGCTGACGTCCGCTTCTACTTCTTTCCGATTCTTGCACCGTGCTTTACACGATTTGCTCCGCCTCTTGCCTTCTTGCACAAGAGCCAGACAGCCAGCATCAAAATCCCTGCCGCCTTCTTGTATCCTGATCGGACACCATGCCCGATTCCGCCTTCACCCAACGTCCGAGCTTGCCTTCTCACTGTTCCGCCCCGCCCCGATTATCCCTCTTGCTGGCAAGACGCACGAACCCCGCTTCTCTCCATTCGAGCTTTGAATCCAAACGCCGGCTCACACGACACAGCACCAGTGCCGGCCTTGCGTCCGCGTACTACTACGCTCCGCCGACAGTGGGCCAGTCCGACGTCCGGACCTCCGTCTCAAGCCGATAGACCTTGCGTACGATGCTCCGTCGCCGAGCGAAGTCGCCTCGATGCGCGCATGGCACCACCCTCCTCTGACAGAACACTTCCCCTCACGATTGTCACCAAAAGCTCTGATACCAAATTGAATACCAAAAGAGCGAAGAACTTGCTTGAGAG
>NW_021546624.1:0-406 GCF_001605985.2 Dendrobium catenatum
ACCACATTGGTTTAGCCTAATTCCTAAACCAAGTTGAACCAAGGGCTGGGTCAATAATGTAAGGTGTGTTGGGTCATTATAGACCCAATGCCAACATTTGTTTGATCCAATTTGGCTTAGGATGGGATTTTGCTCAAGGATAACCTCTGTATGGACACTTGGGTTAAGCCAAATGGCTAACCCAAGTGAGCCCAAGTCTTGGGTCTTCAAGAAGGGTCTCTTAATGATCAAATGGGTCATTCTATGAGTTTGAATGGGTTTTAAGAAGTCTTGGTCAAGTGGTTCGAGAGGGTGGAAGTGTATGGGAGGTTTGGTCAAACATTATTGACTTTGTCAACCAAGTTGACATAGGGTTAAGGGTAGAAACCATTGAGTTCAAATTGATCATGTGAACTCAATAGAGAAG
>NW_021546625.1:0-234 GCF_001605985.2 Dendrobium catenatum
AGTCACCAATTGTCCAAAGTAATGATGCTCTTAGTGTAAAATTCTATTTGGTGGAGATATCATATGTACTTACTTCCTCTTCCCATAATAAACTTAAATCATCAATCAAAGGTTATAAGAATACGTCAATCTTCACTTTTGGATTATGTGGCCCTGGAATTATAAGTGTTAGAAACATATAAGGAATAGTCATACACAACTCTGGAAGAAGATTGTAAGGAGTGAGTATCACAG
>NW_021546626.1:0-274 GCF_001605985.2 Dendrobium catenatum
GAAAGCTCTAAGGTCAGAATCTTCTTAATGGCAAATCTAGTGGCGTGGGCTGTAAATATTTGAAGGTTTTGCAACTTTTGGATTTTGATTAAGTTTCTGAGGTTAGAGATCTCAGAATGGGCTCAAATTTGGAGGGTTGTCTCCAGAGACATGTCCCATCAGTATGCAACTGACAGACCCTGAATCAGAGGTCATTTGATAGGGTTTTGAAGTGTTTGAAAAATCCCTAGAAAAGGTCTTTAGGACAAGGCCCTTGGACTTAGGTTTTGAGTCT
>NW_021546627.1:0-291 GCF_001605985.2 Dendrobium catenatum
AAATCTTTTGATTCACAAATAACAATTACTTTGGCATTAAACTTATCCAGTAGATAATGAAGAATTTTGTTAACTTTTTTAAAATTTAAAAATTCTTTTCCTAAAGCATGCAATGAGTTTATAATTTAAATAAATCTGGTATACATGTCTAAGATCGTTTCAAAAAGTTTCATGGAAAATAATTCAAAATCATGCATTAATAAATTTAACTTGGATTGCTCGATTTCATTCGTGCCTTCGTATATAGTATGTAGTGTTGCAAACCTATTTTCATGAACTGTGTTTTGATGA
>NW_021546628.1:0-401 GCF_001605985.2 Dendrobium catenatum
CACCTAACTTATCTCATTTGCATGTATTTGGTTGCAAGATGTTCATTCATAATAATGGAAAATCTTCCTTAGGAAAATTTGATCAAAAATTAAATGAAGGAATTTTTGTTGGATATTCAGGTGTTAGAAAATATTATAGGGTATTCAATAAAAGAACTTTAGTCATTGAAGAAATCACACATATTGTATTTGATGAATCTGGAAATCTGGAAGAACCAAATATTATTGAAGAAGAAATTGAAAAAAACTCCCAAAAGTTTGATATATTAAATTTGGAAGAAAATGTGGAAGAAAATTTGGAAAGAGAAAACCCTTTGCCTAGATATTTGAGATTTTCTAAAAATCACCCAAGAGAATTGATTACAGGTGAATCTAGTGAGGTTGTTAGAACTAGGCGTGGA
>NW_021546629.1:0-329 GCF_001605985.2 Dendrobium catenatum
AAAAAAATTCAAGAGAATTTTTAAATTGGTATCAGAGCTTTGTTTCAAAATTATTAGTTTAGACTACTTTTTGAAAATGATAATGGCTACTTTTGGAAACAGAAATACACCCGAAGGGTATTCGATCACTAGACCTCCGTTATTTGATAATATCCCTTTTATTTTTTGGAAAATACGTATATCTACTTTTCTTCAATCTCTTAACTATGGCATGTGGATTTTAGTTTAGGAAGGGTATACTAGGCCAACTAGACTTGTAGATAGCATTAGAGTTGAAATACCTTTTACTGATTGCACTATAGAGGAACGTGACTTAGCACAATTAAATG
>NW_021546630.1:0-385 GCF_001605985.2 Dendrobium catenatum
GACATGCGTGTTTTCCAAAAATCAAAAGGTATATTGTTAAACAGTGGAAGGTCTAGTAATAGAGTAACCCTCAGGTGTATTTTGGTTTCCGAATGTAGCCATATACGTTAATCAAAAAGTAGTTTAAACTTATCATTTTGAAATAAAGCTCTGATACCACTTGTTGAGTCTTATGAATAGATTGTTAGACCTAAGTTAATGTCCCAAGGCTACCAAGAGGGGGGGTGAATTGGAATTTTTTAAAACTTTCCCCTCTTTTAAATTTTAGTTGAACCGAAATTATACTTTTAATGAAATTTTTATAGAAGAGTTTTTCAACCAAAAATTTTTAAAATAAAAGAAAAATGTGAAAAATAAAAAGCAGTAAAGTAAATGACACAAGATT
>NW_021546631.1:0-220 GCF_001605985.2 Dendrobium catenatum
ACGTTAACTTGTATGGAAGAGGTCGAATCAACTCCCGTTGGGATCGATTATATCTTGATTGGAAAGAAGCATATGTTGCATGTAATCCAAATAAAATGTGAAGATTGGTCTATCATTAGTCTGTTATTAGCTTTTTGAGGTCGAGATTAAGATCATGCTCAATGAGGAGAAATCCAACTAGAGGTGGGGACTCACACCTAATCATAGAGGATCGATTTAA
>NW_021546632.1:0-322 GCF_001605985.2 Dendrobium catenatum
AATGTTTCTGGTGTGCATTAAGTAAAGCCATGTATATCTGGTATTATCATCAATGAAATAACATAGTACCTAAAGCCATTAGTGGAGGAAACAGGGGCAGGGCCCCAAATGTCGGAATATATTAGCATAAAAGGTTTGGGTACAAGGTTTGAGCTAGAAATAAAAGATAATTTGTAGCTTTTGGCATCATTACATGATATGCATAGAGATGGAGGGGGGAAATACATATGGAAGGATAAACCTTTGATAATAGTTGCTGGGTCCAGGCATTTGGATGACCGAGCATGGCATGCCAATTTGTAGGGGTAGATGTGGTCGAATG
>NW_021546633.1:0-569 GCF_001605985.2 Dendrobium catenatum
GAATTCCATCAGGTGTTTCTGGTTCTGTCGGGCTTCATCGATTGATAGAATCACTGAAACACATGTTTGCTGTAAGAATGAATTTAGGGGACCCTGACTTTGTGAATGTTTCAGAAGTTCTTTCTGATATGCTATCCCCTAAGTTTGCACATGAGCTGAAGAAGACCATATTGGATAATATGACATTTACTCCTGATCACTATGGCGGAAAGTAAGCTACAACGGTCTCTTTTTTTAAATCTTCTATGCTCTTTTTCTCTTTCATTTTATGTACCTTTTCATATATGGAATTAAAACATTTAGTAAATTTATAGTAATGCATGGACAGGTGGAATGTACTGAGCGATCATGGAACTAGTCACTTATGCATTGTTGATAGCGAACGAAATGCCATTTCAATGACCAGCACTGTTAATTCATACTTTGGAGCACAGATTCTATCACTAAGTACTGGCATTTTGCTTAACAATGAAATGGATGATTTTTCTATTCCTATGAATTTTACTGCAAATGTTCCTCCTCCTGCTCCAGCAAACTTCATCAGACCATTTAAAAGGCCATTATCATCT
>NW_021546634.1:0-349 GCF_001605985.2 Dendrobium catenatum
GAACAAGATCCCTTATCGTATCTTTCATAATGAGATTGTTGATCATATTACAAATCTCTTCAAGATTATGATAAAACGATTAATTACATCACATGTTCTGTCTATTAGTTGTGTATCTAGCTAGATTATTAATATCTATAAACCTGGTGACTACATACCACCTCATATTGACAGTCATGATTTTGTAAGGTCATTATCTACCGTATCATTTTTAAGCAAGTGCAATATAATATTTGAACATAAGATAAAAATTGTTGGACCTAGCGAATTCATTGGATCATCTTCAATTACCCTTCCAGTTGGGTAAGTAAAAGTGATGGGGACATCAGTTGGAGAGTCTACCGTCGAC
>NW_021546635.1:0-349 GCF_001605985.2 Dendrobium catenatum
GTGGGTTCTATTGTTGAAATGAAGGCTGAATGATTGATTTTCTTATTTAATCCATGCCTAGTTCTAACACCCTCACTAGGTTCACCTATAATCATTTCTCTTGGGTGGTTTTTAGGAAATCTCAAATCTTTAGGCAAAGGGTTTTCTATTTCCAAATTCTCTTCCACATTTTCTTCCAAATTTATTTTATCAATCTTTTGGGAGTTTACCTCAATCTCATCTTCAACAATATTTGGCTCTTCCAAATTTCCAGATTTGTCAAATACAACATGTGTGGTTTCTTGAATGACCAAAGTTCTTTTGTTGAATACACTTCAAAATTTTCCAACACTTGAATATCCAATAAAAA
>NW_021546636.1:0-688 GCF_001605985.2 Dendrobium catenatum
TAAATATTTATTCTATTGACAATCTTCTTGGTTCACCCATTGCTTATGAGCAAGGGGTTAGTCAAAGAAAGATTGAACACTCAGTGGAAGATTCTGAGAGTGAACACTCAGAACCTGAGGATGAAGACGATATTGTTTTGATGACTAGACAATTCAGAAGCTTTTTGAAAAGGAAGCAGAAGAAATGCCAGTAATGGAATAGAGGTAAATTCAATAGAAATGGCAAGGTTTCTAATGAAGTGATTTGTTTTGAATGCAGAAAACCAGGTCATATCAAGACTGATTGCCCAAAACTCAAAGCCACTCCTAGCAAGAAGAAGGTAGAGGAGAAACCAATTGTAAAGAAGGGCAAGAAGAAGTTTCAAAGAGCTTTTTGGGCGGACTCCGCTTCAGATTCATCAGAGACTGAAAAGGAAGAAGAAGTCACCAATCTTTGTTTGATGGTAGATAGCATAGATCAAATAGATCAAGAAGAGGTATGTGAGTTAAGTTATGATAAATTATTTGAAGTTTCTGAACACATGCATGATGTATATAGGAAAATAAAAAAGATGCATGCTAGTGTAAGTCTAGAATTGGAAGAAATTAAGAAAGAACATGAAATCCTTAGGAAAGATCATTCTTTAATAGATGACAACCACATTAAATTATTTGATGAATAAGATGATCTGAATAAAAATCATGAGAT
>NW_021546637.1:0-353 GCF_001605985.2 Dendrobium catenatum
AGGTAGACCGCCGGTCCGACACGTTAGTCGAGATAAGAGGGCGAAGGTCGCTCGCTAACCTTATAGTAGGTGTCGCGCTAGTTGCCCTTCCTACCACGCTAAGAAAAGCGTGCATTGGTAGACCACTGACTCGCCACGCATGACGAGGTAAGAAAGCAAGAGGGGAGGCGACTGTCCGCCTAGTCGTAGGCGTCGGACCGGGGTCCCATCCCACCACGCGCAATAAAGGCGTGTATAGGCGGTTTACCTCTTTCCAAAAATCCAAAGCTCCACCCAAAATCCCAGAAAATTTCAAAAATCTCAAAAATCCCAAAACTCCAAAAAATATTTAAAAATGAAACTATCCATCCCAA
>NW_021546638.1:0-226 GCF_001605985.2 Dendrobium catenatum
AGAGCAAAACATTTTCCATCTCTAAGACCTTATCTTCAGCTTCTTTGATATTATCGAAAATATTTTTAAAAATATGCTCGTTCCAGTATCTAAGAGTTTGTTTAAGTCTACTTAACTTGGCCCAAAGCCTATTCATACCACCAATATTGTTGTCAGGAAAAACAGTAGCATTCCAATTATTAGCAACCACATTAAGAAAATCCGCATGAGTAATCCACATATTTTG
>NW_021546639.1:0-330 GCF_001605985.2 Dendrobium catenatum
GACCGGCCCAGACACGAACAAGGCGGACGCCTCCGCCTTTTGCTTCAGGCGCACGCACCGCAGGAGCTGGCGGAGCTTTTTAGGAAGGATTTTTGAGGGATTTGGGAGGGAAATTTGAATGTAGTGACTATTTAGGTATTTCCTTTTGATTTGTATGCATTAAAGACTTTTGTTTTCCTAGGGTTAGGGCATCTTGAATTTGGTTGAAATTTGAGATCTCTTAGATTTTACGTTTCCTTTGGGCTCTAGCGGCGTCTAGAGATTTGGGAGAGAAAGATCCTCCTCTCGAGTATAGGATCAATTGTATCTTGGTATTTTTCGTTTCCATTT
>NW_021546640.1:0-230 GCF_001605985.2 Dendrobium catenatum
GTTGTTATGCCACGCCACCGGATCTGCAACATCTATGAAAGAGGACATAAGACGTTTACAAATATTTCAAAATACCTTCGCACATGCACCATAGTTTGTATACACATAGATACACAAGGGGTAAATGCAATCATAAAACCCGCATGGGTCTCAGCGAGCGTGTTGTAGGAACACACGTGAAGTTTAGGGATATTGCACGGATCAATAAGTGAATTCAAGTTTGAATCTGA
>NW_021546641.1:0-227 GCF_001605985.2 Dendrobium catenatum
TTTTAAACTTATAAGGTAGTGAATTTGCATTGAAAGATTATCTAAGTAAAAATTATAATAATCAAAAGGATAAACATAATATAATGTGCTATGGAACAAAGTGAGGAGGGCTAGGGCTAGTTAAAATATCAAATACTACAATTCAAAGAATTGGAATTTTACTTGAATCAATCTTGGAAAAAAACATCCAAGCTAGCCTTGAAAAATTGTTACAAAAGAAATGAGCC
>NW_021546642.1:0-432 GCF_001605985.2 Dendrobium catenatum
AAGATTTCACAATTCTCTAAAACCTTTACAGGGCCCTTATCGTCAATCAAATTTTCATCAACCTTCTGATCAACAATCGCCAGGAAAGTTTAACAACATTCCGATCCTTTTGCATATCAAGAACTACAGAAAAATTATTTACCCATAAAATTAAATCATCCAAAGCCGCAGGTTCAAGAATAGACAAATCTGGATTTCTCTTCTCCCCCATAAACTTCTTAGCAGCCAAATCCACCATCACAACATTCTACCCCTTACCCTCAACAAAAGTTTGACGGCACGGAGGTCTTGACCCTTCTCTAATCATAATTCCATTTGAAACCTTACCAGTAGCTCGTAAGGAGCCAGAAGAATGCAGAGCATTCATGAACCCCGGCAAAGAACTGCCGGCGATCCTCCGGCGCCAATTCCACCGATCACGAAAAGCCCATG
>NW_021546643.1:0-264 GCF_001605985.2 Dendrobium catenatum
CCTTGGCAATATTAGGGTTATTGAAGAAATATTCAGGGTTTAAAAAATGCTCGCTGCATGTAGAGGCAGGTGTAATTGCACTTCTCATTTCTATCAATTATTTTAAAAAATTTATCATACTTATCACTGTTATTGAAACTTGCAGCAATTGCCTCTTTTGCTCTATCAATTGCTTCATATATGTAAGTCATTGGAGGCTTCTTCTCTCCATCAACTAATCTAAGAACCTTTAATAAATGACCAGCTATTTTTAAGGCATACACT
>NW_021546644.1:0-245 GCF_001605985.2 Dendrobium catenatum
CTATAATTTTTTATTATCATAGCATAAATCTTAAAAAAATAAATTTACTGAAAATAAATAAATTATAAAATCAATAAATGATGATAGGGAGAATACTTATATTAAGAAAAAAAAAGTGTTAAAATAAAGGGATTTGATAGCTACCAATGGCCTATGAATGAATTTTTATTGCAATTAAGGTTTTTATTTTTGTTTTTTTAATGAATTATTGAAAATAATTTTAGCTTTTGATATTTACTTTGAAG
>NW_021546645.1:0-1429 GCF_001605985.2 Dendrobium catenatum
CACTAGGAAAAAGTATTAGATAATGGAGAAATGTACCGTGAGAACATTAAGCAAAGTGGCATTGATATTATGAGAGGAAATCGGGCCGACAGGCAACTGGAGTTTCTATCTTGCGAATGGTTTGCTGTTAGAGCTTACATTTTATGAGCAAACGGTAGAGTTGGTAGACAAAAATGCTTTCAGGGTATTTTTGGAATTAAAAATTGATTTTGGTAGGGAAAATATGCAAGTAAAGTTGCGGGAATAAAGAAAAATTATGAGATTAAAAAAGGAGTGTTTGCCGTCACTTTAATATAAAGCAACTAACTAAATTGGCCAATTTCTTTTAATATCTTGATAGGTTTTATGAGCTTCTGAGAATTGAGATTCTTATTCTTTGACATCTGTATATATATATATATTTCTCATTCTATTAATTTTGTAGGTTGGATCTAATTCAATACAAGGAGCTGGTGCACCTACGATGTTCCAAGCTATGAGACGAATAGTTAGTTGCCTAGCTAGTGATCATATTGGCGAGGGAGCTTTTGAGCGCACAATAAGGTCGTCATTTTTAGGTATATTTTTCCAATTTCTGTTATTTAATTGTTGCTTAGGATTCACTGCAGCTTAAGCTGCTGTTAGATGACATTATGATGTTTAAATTCCAGGTAGAAAAATTTTCTACATCTCATATGTAGATCTGACATCTATTGACATGCACATTTATAGCAAACTAATCTCAGTACCGCAGTTTCTTTTCTTCATGTGTAAGTTTCTACTTACCTACTTATATAAACCAGTTTGTTTTTAGGAGAATTTCATCTAAGAAATATACTCCTTTGGATATTAACTTCATCTAAAGACCTATGTGATATATTGAAGTTTCTGCAAGTATCTTCTTATTGATTTTAGTATTTATTTATGATGAAGAATGTTAAAGAGGATGTGTGATAAAACTAGGAAGGATAGTGTGAATAGTTTATTATAGAGTGTTGGATCAGCACGCAGAAAGTTCAGTAAAATAGGCATTAGGTGGTTTGAGAGATTAACAATGATAACAAGATGTGATAATAAGAAGGGTAGATAGAACTTAACATGAATGTATCGAAGGGAAACTGTGTAAAATAAAATTAACGCAACAAGAGGTTGTGCATAAAGGTTAACATAAATTAGAGTTTACGCCACATGCAACACTAAGAATGAAGAGGAAAAGAAGGATTTATGATGCCAACCCTTGCAGTTATGAAAATTGTTATATTAGGACTATGTTTCGTGAAGATGTATACATTGTTTAAAATTGCGCAATATGAGGCTCACCTTGAGGCCCACCTCAGCGCAATTCCTTGAAAAATGCCTTTAGGCTTATGCCTCAAACTCTTTTACGAGGCTTGCACCTCCGCTTGGCTGAGGTCCGCCTTGAGGTGCTCCTCTCCTCGCTGGCGTGAGA
>NW_021546646.1:0-273 GCF_001605985.2 Dendrobium catenatum
TTGGATTTGAATTTGAATTCAAATTCAAATAAGGCTGGAGTCTTAAATGGGCATTAAATGGAGGAAACCCATTAATGGGCCGTCGGCATAGGGGAAAGAGGGGAAGGATTGGTGGGAATTTAAAAGCTTCCAAATTAGGTTTTCTCAATAAGGAAGAGGAAGATTAAATCAAATCCAATTTAAAATAAATTGAATAAGCTTTAAAACTTTCCAAATATGACTTTGTCCAGTTAGGGAAGATTTTGAAATTCAAAATTTGATTTTTCAAATTGA
>NW_021546647.1:0-267 GCF_001605985.2 Dendrobium catenatum
TCAATCAATGAACTAATTTTTTAACTTTTAAAAATGAAAGGAATGGATTCCATATATATATTTTAACATTTCCAGCCATTTATTTCATTATGTTTATGAAATATAAATATTGAGTTTATTTCTTCTAAACTATTTATGAATAAATCAAAAATCAAATGTCATAAATAAGAGTTTATTAATAATTCATGATTAAGATTATTTTATATATGATCATTTTTATGATTAATTTTAAATTATCTATAGTTAAAATAGAATTTATTAGAGAAT
>NW_021546648.1:0-495 GCF_001605985.2 Dendrobium catenatum
TAAATGCTTTATAAGAAGCTTAATATTAGTCAAAGAATTATTCGTAAAAATAATAAAATCATCAGCAAAGCATAAATGGGTAATGGGAATACCACCCCCCGTCCGGTACAATAAATTAGGATGACTTTTTATAAATCCATTCCAAACTTCTAGACAAATAGTCAGCAGCAATTATAAATAAAGCCGGGGACAAAAGGTCACCTTGACGCAACCCTTGACTAGATTTAAAGAAACCGTTTCTTTTACCATTAATGATGATAGAAAAAAAACAATGCTCAATTCTATTCTTAATGAGGGAAATAAATGTATCACTAAAACCAAATAGAGAAAGCACTTTATAAAGGAAATTCCAACACAAATTATCATAATCTTTAGTAATGTCTAATTTGAAAATGATATTACCATCTAGAGCTTTCGTATTAATATCATGTGTAAGTTCTTGAGCCAGCAATATATTGTCAAAAATACTCCTACCTTTAACAAAGCCAGTTTGAT
>NW_021546649.1:0-1324 GCF_001605985.2 Dendrobium catenatum
AATACTCTCTACATTAAGTGTTCAAACCCTTAGCTTGGGTTTCAAGAGTGCTTAGAGAACTAAAAACTCTAGGAGCTCTATAGAAGCATAATCAGCGCTTGATGTTTGATACTGGACAACTATTCGATTTTAACCCTCAGATCACCATGATTGGGCAATCACCATTTGAACCTAGTTATTAGATAAGAATCATGATGAAAACATTACTTGTTTAGCACTAAGGAAACGCGGAAGGAAATGAAAAGCTAGACATGCTCGAAAATAGGGCTTTCACAGGCGAACTTTCCGGCGTATAAAATGCCAGAAGATTTTCCAGTGTCTATTTCGACGAAACCATTTCGTTGTGTTTGAAATGTCCAACATCTAATTTTGCTGGTAAATACGCCGATTTATTCTGACGTATAAACCGACGTCATGAGAGTCAAAAAAATACCGACGCCTAGGCCGCCGGTAAGAACACCGTAATAATTTCGTCGCATAGGATGCCGATTAAAACATCATAGTTACCGATGAATATAAATCCACCGAAAGCTCCGACGGTAATACCGTGTCTTCCCGTAGTGACTCTTGGACCATCACCCGATTATTGCCTTTAAAGAATCATCACCCTACCGTGACCCTTTAAAAGTTATTGTGGATTATGATCATCCTATTTTCGTCACATGATTACAACCATTCTTCCATCGTCACCTTGCTATAACCCTTCGACCCGAGTTACATGATTATAATTATTAAACAACCATTTCTTGACTATAGTCCTCCAACCATATTGTGGTATTATGATCATCAATTAATTATTACCAAACTACAATTCTCAAATTATCATCGTCTATTTATGATTATTAATAATTGTCAACTGACACTGGTCCTCCCATTGCCATTGCATTGCTAGTCCTCTGTGTTACATGATTATGGCACCCCAAGAGGGGGGGGGGGGGGGGGAGGAGGGGGGGGGGGGGGGTGAATTGGGGTTTTTAAAATTTTTATTAAAAGAAGAAAGTTGAAATGATTTTAAAGAGTTTTTTAAAAGAATAAGAAATCCCACAATTTTTATGAAAAAAATAAAGAAAAAATAGATGCAAGAAATGAAAATAAGAGTCACATTAATATTTTTACGTGGTTCAGCCCGGATTCCAATCTGACCTACGTCCATGCTAATCAACTCTCGGGCTAGAATTCACTAATCTTAGGTTTGCTTTGCAAACATCACTTCTTTAAATAAAAGAAGTTCTTTACAACCGAAGTACTCTCCTATACGGGCGAGTACAACCCAATTAAATTATAATTAAAACTTCACTAAGCCAAATGACCTAGATTTAGAAAA
>NW_021546650.1:0-344 GCF_001605985.2 Dendrobium catenatum
ACTTCGACTTCGACGAGTTCGACGACTTCGACAACTTCAGCTCCTGCATCGTGTTTATTCCTGCGTCGTGTGCAACAAGCTTCGACGAGATCCACGACTTCGACGACATCCAGGACTTCGACGACTTCAGGTTCGACGACTTCGCTCTCAGCCGTTCGTTCCCTGTTTTCTTCCTGCACCGTGCTCAACATACTTCGTGTTCTTCCACGTACCTGAAGGCTACTGGAGACGAAGGTAAGCTTCTTGTTCCTGTTTTTCTTCATGCTCAATTTGATTTCTCTTACATTACTAACTATCGTTCAGAGAAAATAAGTATTAGGATCTATTACTAATTTTGTATTAGC
>NW_021546651.1:0-403 GCF_001605985.2 Dendrobium catenatum
AAACTAGACTCGAACTATTGATTTTGATATCCCAGACCACACCTGGGGCGGCAGGTGAAACTGGGGGACTAAGCCCAACAAAGGGGAGAATAAACTAAAAATTCTATGCGATAGCATCAACGTAATTGGTGTGCACAGACAAAAGTACAAAACATCCCTATGGCGTATTGGTGTATCATCTCTAAAGATAGCTTCATACTCTTCTAAGCAACATCGCGTGGTAGAGGATAAATCATTGTGGCCACGCAGACTACTGAAAAGTAAGAGGAATCCTTTTAGGAGCTACATATACAGAGGGATATCTACAGGCGGTTGGAAGGCTCCCCTGTGAAGTACTAGACTCAGGCATAGTACTTTGTCAAGTATTGCCCGTTGATGACAGGCATTGGGTGAACGCCATTTG
>NW_021546652.1:0-232 GCF_001605985.2 Dendrobium catenatum
GGTGGTTTGCCGACTTAACGTGATCGCCGAGGATATTTTGGAGCCGAGAGGTCGCTCACCTACCTCGTCGTAGGTGTCGCACCGGGTTCCCTTCCCACCAAGTTAGAGAAAAGCGTGTATGGACAGTTTGCTTGCTCGACATGCACATCGAGGTAAGAGAGAAATTTATTTGCTTTAAATTAATTATAATTAAAATAATTAATTATAATTATTTATTAGTAATAATAATTAA
>NW_021546653.1:0-479 GCF_001605985.2 Dendrobium catenatum
TTGGACGCCTCCACTTTGTATACCGATCCCCACCAATACCGAAGCCTGGCTGGATCCCTCAACTACCTTACCATCACAAGATCAGATATTGCATATGCCGTGAATAGCATTTACCAGCTCATGCACAATCATACAGTCGCTGATTATACAGCCTTGAAACGTCTACTGTGATACATACAAGGCACCATTCACTTCGGCCTTCCGCTTCAGCGCAGCTCTCTTCAACTCAGCACATACTCGGACGCCGACTGGGCCGGCGACACCCAGGGTCTCAAAACTATCACGAGCTTCTACACATTTATGGGGAAAAGCTTAATCTCTTGGTGCGTGAAGAAATAAGTTACCGTGGCCAAATCCTCCACCGAGGTAGAATACTGTGCCTTGTCATCTGCAACCTCTGATGTTATCTGGCTCCGCCGTCTTTTAGCTGACTTCCACATCCAGCAAACTACACCTACTCCCCTATACTGTGACAACAC
>NW_021546654.1:0-203 GCF_001605985.2 Dendrobium catenatum
ATCTGCCTCCTCAAGGGTTACATCACCTTCATCCCTTATGGAGGAGGAGCCAGGAAAGAATTTCTGGACTTTCTTAACTTCACTGTTCAGGTTGGGGGACTCTTTAACTTCTAACCCTACAATCCTGCCAGCCGACAGTGGGGTCAGAGAAAGGGCCTCAATCCTCCTACTGAGCTTTTCGTACATTGTTAATTCAGGCTCGT
>NW_021546655.1:0-240 GCF_001605985.2 Dendrobium catenatum
GGTCGTATGGTAGTGGGAAGCTCGTCTTCCTCTCGCCACCACAGCGCTCGATTCTTGAATGCTGACAATGAGGATGCATACCATAAGTTCAAAGCAAGCAAGATAATGCCATCCAGACTGCTCAATCAGGAGGCTCTTAATTTCGAGGTACTGAGCCTCTTTGCTTCCACCACCCTCCAGTTCCTTCTCACACTGGCCTTCCCATACTGTTGAGTCTAGTAATTAGGTTGTTAAGCCTAA
>NW_021546656.1:0-1081 GCF_001605985.2 Dendrobium catenatum
AGGAGACGAAAAAACGGCGGAGGCGTCGTAACCCTACCAGAGCCATTTCTAGGGAGTGGCTTCAACTTAAAGTGGCAACAATGCCTGAACTCCGAATTTTTATTAGGTCCGGTGTCCTGAACTAGTTCTACGTTCAGACGCCAGTAAAATGGTGCCACGTGCTCTTACTCTTTACCGCGCGGCCCGACGACCCGACCCGGATCGGACCCGGGATTGCTATGTATTAACTGATTTATGCAGACCGATGTATTGCTAGGTATTGCTTGATATTGCTCGACAAATAACGAGAAATATCATTCTGTCAAGGCCAATACCTAGCAATATCGAGCAATACCAAGCAATACCCCAGTTTTGCTAGGTATTGCTTGGTATTGCTCGGTATTGTTAGGTATTGGTCTTGACAGAGCGGTATTTATTTATAATTTAGAGAAAGCATATAACAGATTTTCTAGAGAAGTGCTTTGAAGAGTTCTATTATAACAACCCTAAATTTCATAAAATGATATTTATTTTGAAAATATGAAAATTCCACATGTAGCATTGTGACACTATGCTTGTTAGCGCAACGATGCTAAGAGCACTATAATGCCATAAAATATAGTCATGATGTTGAATGCTATGTTCTATAGTAACTTTAGAATCAACATGCAGTGTTGTGGTGCTAGGGCTTAAGTGCTGTGGCGTTGGGCATTGAAATGAGTTTTTAATATATTTAATGAGTTGGTTGAACTAGTCCAGTTCAACCTTCCCTTTTGGGTTATTACATACCTTTGTAACATCCCAATTTTTAACTATATATTATCCGCTTTGTCCTAAGAGACTCACAATTTTATCCCGTTGGTGTTACTTTTTAGTAGGTCACCAATCTCAAAGTTGCTCTGGGATGAGCATGCTTAACTACAAAGTTTCTTAAAGAAATTTCAACCATTACATCAAAAGGTACCTCGATATTTGAGAGTTTAGCTTCTTTTACTTGAGCAGTTTCAAAATCTCCTCCACTTTAGTAGTTGACGTCATCATCAACATCTTTATCCTAGAATCATTCATCATGCATATAGGATTCTAGAGGCAGTCTCTATAA
>NW_021546657.1:0-380 GCF_001605985.2 Dendrobium catenatum
AGGAGGGGTGGCCTTCCCTTGGTTCCCACTGTGATAGCTTGGTTGAGGTGGCGGGTTTCCTTGAGAGTGCAGTCACTAAAGAGAAGATCTGGGCTGTTGTTTGTTCTCTAGGCAGAAATCGTGCTCCTGGTAGAGACGGTGTAACAGCTTCCTTTTTCAAGAGTTTTTAGGATATTGTAGGGGAGCAAGTTACCAAGGATTGTCTGGAATTCTTTGAATCAGGATTCATGGATCCTGCTTGGAAGGAAACGGTGGTGGTCCTTGTGCCTAAAGTAAAAAATCTTGAACTTCCATCCAACTTTAGACCCATCAGCCTTTGTCAGACTATTTATAAAGTGGTTGCAAAGGTTTTAGTTAACAGACTTAAAGGGGTGCTACCT
>NW_021546658.1:0-342 GCF_001605985.2 Dendrobium catenatum
TATTTTTGAAAGATTAAGTATTTTGAAAAGAGTGTATGTTTAGTAGTGAAATGTTTTGACTTTGAATAGTAAAAATTATATATTTTGAAAATATGAAAGATGTTGAAAGGTAAAGCATGAACACTTTGAATGGTGAGTTGTCTATATTTTTGAAAAGTAAAGCATATATTTGTTTTGAAGGTGTAGTATGTATTCTTTGAATGGTAAATTTTATGTATATTTTGATAGGTGAAATGTTTTATTTACTTTAAAAAGTGAAGTTTATATATATATTTTGTAATGGTTGAAATGTGTAAAGAATGAAATGGTATGAAAAGTTGAAAAATAAGTGTGCATATAAAA
>NW_021546659.1:0-586 GCF_001605985.2 Dendrobium catenatum
TCAATTGCAGAACCCATAAATATTGATCAAGCACTATCGGATAAATTTTGGATTTTGGCCATGCAAGAAGAGTTAAATCGATTTGTAAGAAATAAAGTTTGGGAATTAACTACAAGGCCGAAGGATCAAAGTGTAGTTGGAACTAAGTAGGTATTCAAAAATAAAATGAATGACTCTGGAGTAGTCATTAGAAATAAGGCAAGGGGTATAATCAGATTGAAGGGATTAATTTTAAGGAGACTTTTTCCCCTGTAGCTAGACTTGAAGCAATTAGGATTTTGCTAGCCTTTTCCTATTTTAGAGGATTTAAATAATATCAAATATATGTTAAAAGTTCCTTTAAATGGGGTAATACAAGAAGATGTTTTTGTATAACAATCACCAGGTTTTGAAAAATCTAAATACCCAAATCATGTTTTCAAATTGAGAAAGGTATTATATGGATTAAAACAGGCACCTAGGGCTTGGTTTGAGAGGTTGAGCACCTTCCTACTTGAAAGGTCATTTGAAAAAGGAAGTGTGGATACAACTCTTTTTTCGAAGAGATTTGGAAAGGATATACTCATTATATAAATTTATGTGGATG
>NW_021546660.1:0-251 GCF_001605985.2 Dendrobium catenatum
CTATTTCAGTTACTAAACGATCTCCGATTTTAACGAGCTTATACTCGAATCGAGCGGATCGACGAGACGAATCCAACGAGCCCAAGATCGACAAATTCCGACATTATTAAGGCCTCCAAATATCAAACGAACGGTGCACAATCGAAGGGTTCAATATCAGCCATTCATTCAAACCACTCCCTATTCGCCCATGACCTCACACCTATTTACGAGCTATGCCACTCCATAAAAATTATAAATAGAGCCCTCAT
>NW_021546661.1:0-312 GCF_001605985.2 Dendrobium catenatum
TAAATAGTTTCTTTTGTGCTTTAAAATCTGAAGACTATATGCGGGTTTTCACTTATAAAAGTGGAAAGGACATATGGGATAGATTTTGTATAACTTATGAGGCGACTAATGAGGTTAAGCAATCAAGACTTAATATATTGTTACATGATTATGAATTATTTCGCATGAAACCAAATGAATCCATTTCTGATATGTACACAGATTCACACAAATAGTCACCTCTTTACATGCAGTTGGTAAGGAACTAACGAATGCTGAAATGGTTAATAAGATTTTTCGTTGTTTACCTACTGCTTATAATGCTAAAATTAC
>NW_021546662.1:0-312 GCF_001605985.2 Dendrobium catenatum
TCCAACGAGCCCAAGATCGCTAAATTCCGACATCATTTAGGCCTCCAAATGGCCAACGAACGGTGCACAATCGAAGGGCTCACTATCGACCGTCCATTCGATCCACTCCTTATTCGCCATTGATCTCACACCTATTTACGGATCATGCCACTCCAGAAAATCTATAAATATAGCCCTCATTCTTCACAAGAGAGGATCCAAGCAAGAGAGAGAAGAAGAGAAGAGAAGGAAGGAGCTCCTCCTCGACAGACGCCGGACCACCGCAGGAACCTCGTCGGACCACCGCAGGAACCTCGCTGGACCACCGCCGGA
>NW_021546663.1:0-227 GCF_001605985.2 Dendrobium catenatum
GTTTTACCGGAATGTACCTTCAATAATTCCATTTTATTTTCAATATTTTCCACTTTAATCTTCAAATTGCAAATTTGCTTCACTAGTTCTTCCCCAAAGTGTTTATGAAGCTCCTCTATGATCCAAGATCCTTCCGAAATGAAGCTAGAGAGATTAGTAAGTTTATCAATCTCATTTGAAATGAAAGTATGCCAACTTTCCAATCTTCTGTCAAGTATCCAAATATT
>NW_021546664.1:0-272 GCF_001605985.2 Dendrobium catenatum
ATCATTGGTGGATCCAATATCGGTTAACATCATCGAGTAAAGGCTTTGACAAACAACCTGAGATAGATTATACATCCTTGGTTAACGTCACCAAAATGCAGTCAATGGACTTCCATCGGACTTTTGCACAAAGTTAAATTTCCACATGATGTTGAATTTCTTCCTGTCGCTTAACTTTTGCCTTGCAGGACTTTCAACGAACTTCTACCCGACGTCGGACCTCTCATTGTCGTCAGACTTCTGCTCGTCAGCGGACTCCTACTCATCGTCGG
>NW_021546665.1:0-356 GCF_001605985.2 Dendrobium catenatum
AAGAAGCCTCTTCTGCTAGTCTTGGCCGACCACTCCAACCTCTCTCTCCTCCTCTTCTTCTCTTCTCCCTTATTTCATCAACCCAAGGGAGAAATTACACAACCCCGTCTTATTCCCCATGAATGGCCGATCCTAAAAGAGAATGGATTTGTATAAGATCATCAAGTAAGAGTAGATGTGTTGAGTTCACCCTACTTCAACTTCAACTTGGAGATTGACCACACCATTGACGACTACGTCGATCGGATCCTCTTCACTTTGACGACAGCCATCGATGAGCATCAAACCTCCGAGCAGTGGCAAGTTCTTCAACCTCCACCGACTTCTTCCCCTCCGGCTAAGTTTTTGTTGGGCAA
>NW_021546666.1:0-296 GCF_001605985.2 Dendrobium catenatum
AGTGTTGGGCAATTAGTTCTCACATGTCTTGGTTTCCTGCATTTATAATAAAAAACATCAGAAGATCCTTTAACATGTTTATGATCCTTACCTTTTCTTTAATTTTGATGATGCTTTTGTTTCTTCCTTAGAAAGCTTTTGAATTGTCTTATGATGAAGGCAACTTCATCGCTTTCGGACTCGAAAGATTCAGAATTTGATTTGTGCGCCTTCAATGCAACTGTTTTCTCCTTCTTCTTCTCACCTACATCAAGGTTTATTTGATTCACCCCTTGCTCGTAAGCAATGAGTGAGCC
>NW_021546667.1:0-768 GCF_001605985.2 Dendrobium catenatum
TAATATTATCATTATAATTTACAAATAATGGCATCCATCTTTACTTTAAATGACGTGTTTTTGGTACTTAAACTCCCTCTCTTTTATTTAAAAGCCAAAATCATTTATATAAATATTTTAATTAATACATTTTCTTAACTTATACATATCCCTATTTCCTAAATTTGCTAATTTTAAAAAATTTTATCCTTTATTCGAGTGCATAAATTATACATAATTGATCTTTACTTTATTTAATTATTAAAACCATGATTAATACTAAAAATATTTTAATCAAATGTCCAACTTAACAATACAATTGGATTGTAAATCATTCAGTTGAAGCCTGTGATTACAAGCCCTAGCCGCCTCTCTGCGCTTCGAGGCGATTCCTAGGCGATTTCTCCGGTGCGAGGCGTGCGATCTCTGTCGTGGTTCCTTCGAGTGTTAGGCCTGTTCTCCTTGGCTGATCTTCTGGTAATCTCATTCCTCTCTCGCGTTGGCTGTTCTCCGTTTTCGTTTCATTTTTTCTTCCCCTGTTTTTGGTGTTTTGGGG
Source organism: Dendrobium catenatum (assembly GCF_001605985.2). Taxonomy (NCBI): domain Eukaryota; kingdom Viridiplantae; phylum Streptophyta; class Magnoliopsida; order Asparagales; family Orchidaceae; genus Dendrobium; species Dendrobium catenatum. The sequence continues at coordinate 536 of NW_021546667.1, forward strand.
TTTTTGTTTTGTTTTATTTACTTTTGTGGGGGTGGGGGACGATGTCGGCTCCGACGTCGTCTTCCTCGGCCGTTGTGCCTGCTTTAGCTGGTAAAACTAGGTCTTTTAAAGATGTGGTTTCCGGTGGCTCCTCTTCGTCTTCCCCTAAAGTTAAATTTGTGCACTCGACTTTTAAAGGTTGCCCGGCTCTGTTATTCGAGGATGTGGTTGTTAATCAGCTTGCAGCTCCTTTT
>NW_021546668.1:0-403 GCF_001605985.2 Dendrobium catenatum
CTCAGGTCAAGACAATAGCAAAAAGATTATATCATCAGCAATTAAGAGAGCTTATAATTTTCAACTTGCTATCAAAAATTGTCCAGGATGATTGATCATCCTGTATGATTAGTTTAAATCAGCCCATCCAGCTAGGATGATATGGATTTCCTGTAAGATTAGAACATAAAGTTTATTCCGATCATCCAAGATGATATGGCATCATTTTGAATTATTACTTCAAAATAAGTTATTATCGTCTAGTATATAGTTTGGGACATCCAAGAGAAAAATTGAGATGATATATAGAAATATAACTGACCATCCTAGATGATGTTGTGATTGTTCTGTATGATTAGCTCAAAATCAGACATTATCATAGAGTAGATAGTTTGGGACATCCAAGAGATTTAGGAGAAAATTA
>NW_021546669.1:0-284 GCF_001605985.2 Dendrobium catenatum
ATTCCCACAGAGTTTTTCTACCAGCTCTAGTACAAGACGCATAAACAAAAGAGGCATAAACTGAAATATGATTGAAATTAACATTAACATGAACGACTTGAGGAAAATCACTAATAATATCAATAGAAATAGTCTGTTTCCAAAAAATCCTGATCTTGTTAGTACAATTGGCATAAGCATGATCAAAACCCAACATATTGCAATTATTATCTAATTTAATAGCAGAAACAAAAGGTTCAAGTAAAATGAGAATCTGAATGTCATTACTCCTACAAAGGTTCTTA
>NW_021546670.1:0-1930 GCF_001605985.2 Dendrobium catenatum
ATATTATGAAAAGAATATTTTGGAGTTGTTTGAATGGGTATAAATTAAATTTACATGAATGATTTTTTTTTATAATTTTATTTGAAGTAAAATGAATGTAGCGTAAAGTTTAAATATGATTATTGAGACCATAGAGGGTGGTGGCAACGCCGGCGTTGGTGTCGGGGATGTGAGGAGTAAACAATACAATGGTGAAACAAGCAAGAAAGTAAAAGCAATGGAAATAAATGATAATACGATTTAATGTGGAAAAACTCAAAATGGAGAAAAAAATCACGGTGCTACGCCACACCAAGAAATCCACTATGAAAATTGGGAGAAATGAGTACATATCACTCTTCTCTCTCGCTCTCTTCATACTTCTCTTCTCACATGCACCGTTATTAATGTCTACAAACATAAAATACAGGAGAATGTCAAATGAAATAACCCCAAAGAAGCAACCCTTCACAAAAGAGAGAAAAAAAGCTGTCTAGTCAATCTCGTAGCATTACGGCGTCAGTTAGCGGCGCCGATGCGTCATATCTATACCGCAATGTTCTGCTCTCTGTTGTTTTGTGCTAGGTCGATCAGAAGATATTGCACCGGAGCGCTCAAGTACACGGCACTAGGGAATTGTATGAAAAAAAAAAAAAAAAAATTTGAGTGAAAAACATCCAAACCAAACAGGGGATAAACCCCCACACCCCCAGCGAGCACGAGAAACTTGATGTCTGAGCAACTAGAACAATCTGATTGATCAACAAAATCAAATTCCACACATAACAGATGGCTGGTAGTGGAGATGTAAAACGGCGACCAATGACGATGGTGGTCTGAGGGTTATAGCGATGACAGTTGAGGTGGGTGGCGACGACTGCCAGTGGTGGTGGCCGTAGGCGGGGTGGCAGTGGTGGTGGCTGGAAGCAAGTAGTTGCTGACAGTGGTGGCTAAAGATGGTGGAGGTGAACAACGATGGTAGTCTATTGCGGGTGGCAGGCAGCAGTGGCCAGAGGCGAGTGTAGGTGGCCGATGGTGGTGACCGAAGGTTGTCAAGCAAGAATATTTGTGGTGTAAATTATTCTCGTTCAAAATCAGGCATATTTGATTTTCCTCCAAAATAAACTAGAATGAATATCATTGCAATTACATTACTTTGCATTTCATTTTTATTCAATCAAACACCAAAATTTTCAAAACTACTTCATTTGAAATACTTTACACCCTAAGTGATAGCTGAGTCATTTTTATTTTGAAAAAAAGAAAATGAAACATTCAAAATCACCTCAAATTTGTTTTCACTATTTCTGAAAAACATAATAATTTTTTTAAAAATAGAACTACTTAATAAATACAATAGAAATATATTTTTTATAAACAAAAACAAAAAAAAACTCTAAAGAGCAGTGATTTGGGATAAGTTCTGCAAGCAATTATTTTGCTAAAAAAAATTGTGTTAGGGTTTCGGTTGTTTGAACTCGGGACCTTCATAATTTATACTTATTTTCAAAACTGTCTTATTTATAGTCTTGAGGGCTACAAGTAAAGTTTTAAAGAGAAAAAATAATATATAAGTTACACACAGAATACTTGTATAACACTACACTCAAATCTAACACATGTTGCCTCTTGGTAGGCTAGAAGAGAATTAATTTAACTAGCAAACCCTTTGAGAGGGGTCCTTGATTTGCCCCTTGCAAGGCGAGCCCGTAAATGGCCTAGTTGAGTTGAGCCTGTTAATCGCCTTGATCCAGTCCCTCTATAGGTTCCAAACAAGTTTCCCAAAGGAAACATTCTTGATGGTGATTATCATCATCAATACCTGATAGCTACCTTTGAAACAAACCAGCAAAGAATTTATGAGTACACACCAATAGCTTAAGACGATTTTCAGGGCAAAGAGAGAAAAGATTTCCTTCTCTAATCATAGCTTTGAGCTAAGCAATATAAT
>NW_021546671.1:0-417 GCF_001605985.2 Dendrobium catenatum
AGTAATCTCAAACTTGAAAGTGGAAACACTTACTCTTGAGTACCAAGTGAAACCTTCACGCTCCAACGGCAAGTAATCTCCTTCAAATGCTCTCTCAAATTCTGTCCTTAACTCTCTTCTCAATAGGCATGAAGATCAATGAACAAAAAGATTAAGTTTCCGTTTATAAAGGCCTATTTATTGAAGAGTCAAGAAAAACCATCTAAAAACAGCAGATTTCAAGTTATGTTGATCATGATCGTCCCGTACGATGAAAATCGTCCCGGACGATTTTACTTAAAAGCCTTGAAACGAACCCGTTTGCATATGTGTATGAAATAATTTCGTACACGCTAATCGTCTGTACGAACTAGGTTCGTCCAGACGAACAGTTATCATAACGTCGGTTCCAAAAACTTCAGAACTGACTCACGAAAC
>NW_021546672.1:0-322 GCF_001605985.2 Dendrobium catenatum
GGTGAAAAGAGTGTTTTATAAAGGCTTCTCCTCCTTGCTGTGGGTGCAAAAGGAGAGTCACTATTAGTATAAGTGCAATACTAAGAGGGTGCCTCTAGGGAGTGGATGTAGGTCTGGTTTAGACCGAACCACTATAAATCTTGTGTCATTTACTTTACTGGTTTTTATTTTCCACATTTTATTTTTGTTTAAAAACTCTGTGGTTGAAAATTTTTTCTATCAAAAATTTAATAAAAAAATTTTTCATTTCGGTTCAACACTTTTTCAAAGAAGGTTATGTTTTTAAAAATATCAATTCACCCCCCTCTTGGTAGCCTTGGGA
>NW_021546673.1:0-392 GCF_001605985.2 Dendrobium catenatum
TGATCAATTCTGAGGGGCTTAACGTGGCGCCCGGCTATGGTCGAGCACCTCCCGCGGTTGGCGTCGGATCATTGTCCACTTTTGCTTGGGCTAGGCCAAAACGTTGGTGTGCCTAATTTTTGGTGGATCCGGTTCGAGGACGTTTGGAAGGTTGTGCATAAAAACTAGACCAAAGGGGATTTTGGCACCCCCGCAGAGATTATCAACTGAAAATGCTCCAGGACTTTGCGGGCACTTCTCTTTTGGAGTCGTCACCGTGTTCGTGACTTGGTGAAACAGAAGGACTACCTGGAGGGGAGAATTAGGGAGCTGCAGCTCATTGACTCTTCGGAGGAGGGCCTTAATGCTGAACAGGAGGTTGAGCTCAGGACGACGGTCGGGGAGTTCAGTGC
>NW_021546674.1:0-1405 GCF_001605985.2 Dendrobium catenatum
CGAGGTCAACAAATGGACCCCCAACAGGAGCGGCGAATAAATAGTGAACCACTCGTGTTGGCGTTGACCGACCTTGCCCAAAGAAAGGTAGAATAAAAATCATGAATGAAAGAGTATCAACAAAGGTGGAAGAAAAGATAGAGAACTCATTTCCTGGCCTTACACTATAGCGAGGGAAGGCTTAGGATAGAGTGAAAAGTAGCAGTTCACAAGCAAGGTGCCACCAATATGGTGAACCAGTACCAGAGTCTTGTCCCGGCCTTATCCCTCGACAAGGGCAGAGCCAAGGAAAGAACCAAAGTAAATATCACCTAAAAAAAGGTGAAAATAAGGTAAGAAGGTTCTCTCATAGCCTTACCCTATAGTGAGGGCATAGCAGAAAAGAGAACTAAAGGTAAAGATCACCACGAGGGTGAAAAAGTAAGGAAGTGTCTCTCCTTGTCTTGCCTTATGGCGAGGGCAGAGCTAAAGAAAGGACCCAAAGTAACGATCACCTCAAGGGTGAAAAAGGTAGAGGGGTTCTTCTCTGGCCTTACCCTGTAGCAGGGGCAGAGCCAAGAGAAGAACCAAAAGGTAGAGTAGCAAAAGCATACCAACTATCTGTCTAACTATATCGAATCAACAGAATAGAAGGTGAAAGGGTCCCATATCCTCTTGCCTATCTCATAGTAGTGGATTGGGGTGACTCAGTATCTGCCTGACCAAATCGGGTAAGCAAATAAAGGTAATCACGAGACTTGGTGTCTGCCTAATCGGAACAAGACACTCAGGGAAAAAGGGTGGCAAGGAGTTCCTGCCAGGTGCTCTGTGAGGCCCTCTCTACTAAGTAAGTAAAACCAACTTCCCGTCTGTTCATTTCAAACAACAGGATACAAGGTGAAAAAGATCCCACCCCTCCTGTTCATCTCAGAATAGTGGATTGGGGTGACTCAACATTTGCCTGACCAACTCAAGGCGGCAAGTAAAGGGAGTCACGAAGTCTGGTGCCTGTTTGATCAGAACAGGACTCTCAGAGAAAAAGGCGAGGAGTTCCTGTCAGGTGCTCTGTCAGGCGCTCTCTACCAAGTAAGACCAACTACCTGCCCGACCGCATCTGGACAGCAGGGTAGGAGGTGAAAAAAAAAAGTTCACGCCCCTCCTGATCCTTTCGGAATAGTGGATTGGGGTGACTCGATACCTCTGCCTAACCTCACCAAAAGTAAAGAAGACACGAAGTGGAAGCCTGCGTAATCTTTACAGGACATCCGAGTAAAGGGGTGTTGAGAAATTGCGCCTCCCAGGGACTCTATCGAGCTCACTCAACGATAAGGTAAAACCAACTACCAGACTGACCGCATCTGGACAGCAGGTAGAAGGTGAAAAGGATTTCGCCCCTCCTGCTCCTTTCGGAACAGTGGATTGGGGT
>NW_021546675.1:0-968 GCF_001605985.2 Dendrobium catenatum
ATTAAAAACATACTTCTCCAAAAATTTTCTATATTCCGTTCAAGAAAAATGACCTTAATCAAAGATTGTGATAAAGAAAATAATCCCAAATGAAGCCTTAATCTATTGATTGGAAAGTGACTTATAATATAGAAATCACACATTCGTATACACGTGCAGCATGCATATTTTTTTAATGTATCTGTAGATGCGTATTTGTAATTAAAATAACTCAAACTACCAAAGAAAACTTTAAGAGACTTCGTCCAAATAAAAACCTCAATATATTTTTGCTTTCATTTATCACCTCTCTAATTTCCTTTTAAAGCGTCATTTACTCCTGATTTTTTCTCTCTCTAGGCGATTGTAGTGAGAGAATCTCTGAGGATGGCGGGGGTGACCGAAGGTAACTTCCCCACTTAGACAGGGGCGGTGGCGACGGATCGATGGGAGGCGATGATCTTAGGCGTTCGGGAGTGGGTTCTGGTGGATCGAGGAAAAGTGGTGAGCGATTGGGAGTTGGATTGGGAGGATCTCCAAGTAAGCCTTCGACTGTGAAGTCGAAGGGGAAATCTCGAGATGCAGGAAAGATGGGATCGGATGGTTCGCTGGAAGGTCGGTGGGAGGTTAAGCCTCGGAGTGTGGATTCTAAGATGGCAATGTCGGTTGCTAAGGGTGGTGGTCAGGTGCGTGCGATTGCAATGAAGTAGGAGGATTCTCCTCCTGATTTGAAGAAGGAGCTGATGCAGGCCTTTGAAGTGAGTATGATACTCAATCCGACTTTTATTGGAACGGATTCTTCAATGGATGTTGAAGAAGCCCGATCTACAATGAAGATAGGATTCATATAGAAGAAGTGTTTGATGTCAATGCTGGATTACCTGGTCGGAATAGATCGAAGGTGGCTGTTCTTGAACAGGCTGATGTGAACTAGGAGATGATGATTGAAGCAGAGCATTCAATGGAGGTTAGTCATTGTTTGAATGTTA
>NW_021546676.1:0-212 GCF_001605985.2 Dendrobium catenatum
AAATATGAATAATCGCCATGGTAAAGCAGTTAAGTCAAACAAAACTTCATTTTGAAAGAATTAACCCAAGCATTGAGAGTACAGAGTTCATTTCAGGGATGTCATGAACTAAAAAGCTGATAAAAAGAGTTCTAATAAGAGCAAATACTCAAGTCTACCAACTTTCTCTCAAAAGTTTAGCAAATGAATCTTCCAAATAAATAGGATAAGAG
>NW_021546677.1:0-204 GCF_001605985.2 Dendrobium catenatum
GACACGTAGCATGAAGAAAAGTCGCCGACCCGACCCGATGTTTTTTGGGTTCTAGCGCGTGTGTTTTTTTAAATCATTGACAAGTCGAACAACATCCCATCACCTTTTGGATATATTTCAAATACCGACTTGTACCTAGTTTTTTCTAGCAATACCGAGCAAATACGTAGCAATACCGAGCAAATCCCTAGCAATACCGAGCAA
>NW_021546678.1:0-1602 GCF_001605985.2 Dendrobium catenatum
AAAAGACCGAGAGTTACCAGCTAAGGTCGGAGGGACCACCGGGGAAGACGACGTCGGAGACGTCATCAACCCCCCACCCAACGAAAACCCTAAAACAAAACAAAACACCAGAGGAGAAAAGCCAAGGCGAATCCGAGAAAAAGAACAGAGAAACCACCGAAAGCGAAAGAGCAGGGAAAAGAACGAGATTACCAACTAAGCGAAGGAGAACAAAGGTTAGCTGGAAGAACAGAGCGAAGACGATGAAGCCAAACCACCGCGGCCAGAAAATCGCCTCCAAATCGCCAGAGACGGCTAGGGTTTTGAAAACACCATACCAGAAACATAACAAACTTATTGCTGAGGGAAATTAAAATCTTGAAAAGAATAACATACTGTCTCGAAAGACAGAAATATCATTTTAAACTAGTATTTGAAAGGCAAAAGCGAGGTTTGAAAATTTTTCATTTTTTTATTAAATACAACAATGATTATATCATATCAACTTAAAATATGAAAATGATATTCTACGAAGGTATTCAAATACAACAATTAGTTTTAAAAAATTGCCGACATTTTCAAAGACTTTTCCTCTATCTTATGAAAATAAGATATGGTTTAGTTTATTTTGGAGTTATAGGCAAGCCTTTATGGTTAATTACGTCTCAAGAGAAATGAATTCTTCTAAGAACACTCTCAATTAAAACAGTGACAATTATTTTTTTAGATTTCAAAGATTGATACATGGATAAGAAATTTTAGTATTTTTAAGAAGATATGCTCAATGTTGAACAGTTCTTTCTGGAAGCCAAAGAATGAAAGGTATGTAGCATTTTAAGATTCTGTGACCACCCAGAAGCACTCCAGTTTATCCAATATTGAGCTTTAATATTTTAGAGAAAATTTTTATATTTGAATTGATATTTTAATAGAAATTTAAGATTACATTTTCAAAGATGGACTTATGATTTGAAACATGCATTAGAACTTAGATCTAAGTTAGGTACTACCACTACTAAAAACTTGATGTTTCCGCAGCAATTCATAGCAGTAATTTACAGACCGCTGCTATATAATGAAGTGCAATATGGACTTATATTTCGCCTCAAATTATTCTAAGGAAAGAAAGAAAGAAATTGTGTATCATTTGACCCAATCAGGTAAAGCAGAAAAGAGCTCATCCGATCCCATCCCAAGTACTTTGATAGGTTGAGTGCTTTCAAACTCATACCAATTAACCCAACTATTTTAGAACTCATAGTAACAAATGTTTGATCACATTTTATTTATAAATTATGAGTACCAATACATAAATAATTCATTACAAATGCAATATAAACTTCGAATCTTGATGACAACTTCCAAGATCATTCTCTATCAATCACTCATGGTGAGTATCCAAGCACGTCGGACTCCATCAACTCTAAAACCTTCTCCACGGCCGATTCGCCTCTAATCTCATCCCGCAAGCTTTCACACACTTCATTTACTCTTTATAAAAGATCAAAATAATATCGAATTGTATTTAAAGATCATTTTGATTTTTCCAACTCCTTAAATATAACTGAGTATCATTTTGAACCTTACTAAAGAGTTAAAGAACCATTTTGATTTATTATTTCT
>NW_021546679.1:0-343 GCF_001605985.2 Dendrobium catenatum
GACTGAAAGTTAAAAATGAGGAGTTATAGCTTCGTCATCCTGATATCTACCAACGAATGATTGAAATATTCTCATCAGGAGATAAGATTCTTCCACTATGGGAGAATTTATGAAATCATGTTTTATCATTTTATATCTTTTATTTAATTTAATTTTTTCTTATATTTTTTATTTTAATTTTTTCTTATATTTTTGGATGTTATATAAGTTTATTTTGCATGGCCCTATGATATAAAACAACTCAAGATCATACTTATCATAGGAAGTTTCACTCCTTTGATTTTCACTTGTGTTGAGCTAGCTTTTTTTGTGGTTAATTTGGTATTTATTTTTACCTGTTTTG
>NW_021546680.1:0-403 GCF_001605985.2 Dendrobium catenatum
TGGTCTAAGCAATACTCCATCTTTCTCTTGTGTCTAGCAATTCAAAAAAAACATGTTTAGAACCAACATCATTATTTATGTCATCAATCTTTTAAAACTCTAAATTGTATGCTACCGTTGTTTTTTAAAAATAATGATTTTGAACATCTCTATTATGAACCTATTGAATTTGTAAGATATCATATGGCTTTCTTTTCTCTGAGTAAATTGAGATCATCAACGCCCTTTGTTTTAATCCATTCTTAATATTTGAAGACACTAAAATGGAGACGCTATAAAATTCCTAATTTCCCAGGGACTAAACTTATGCTATCCTCTAACGTCTCTCTCTGAAAGGAATTTTTATTTTATCCAGTGAACGTACGCAGAGGAAGGTTCGGTTTTAGGCAAAAAAAAAAAAAAA
>NW_021546681.1:0-209 GCF_001605985.2 Dendrobium catenatum
AGAATTAGAACCCAAGTAAGAATTTCTAAGATATTGTCTATCAATAAATTAATTAAAGCCCAAATTCTTTTTGTTATTTTTTTTTCTTGAATGAATGGCTTTACATTCATGAACTCAGACAAAAATAAGATTTTGAATAGAGGATAAACAACTCAATTGATTGTAAACTCAGACAAAAATAAGATAAGATTTAGGAGTGAATGTCAAAA
>NW_021546682.1:0-348 GCF_001605985.2 Dendrobium catenatum
ACCATGTGTCTGGTCTCTTATGAAAGATGGATAGGGACGTTGCATAAGTTTTAAGGAATTGGGGGCCGACATCTAAGACAGTTCCCTAATTGGCCCCTTGACTTATGTAGGGTGAAAAATGTCTAGAAATACAATTAATATTTTAGACTCTTTTTAATTTGTATATAATCTTGGAAGGTTTAAAAATTGAAATTTTACACTAGGATGGTGCCACGAGGGGCGTTCTCCAACCCTAGCGGATGATCGTAAGGAAAGGATGCCTAAGTGTGGGGACTCACACCTAACCTTAGAGGATCAGAAGATCATATGACAAGGAAGCCTAAGTGTGGGGACTCACACCTAATCATA
>NW_021546683.1:0-381 GCF_001605985.2 Dendrobium catenatum
GGGCATCCCTTCTTCCACATTCTGCTCACCTCCAACGCAGAAATCAGACTGGAGAGGACACCTCGTAATCCCTGAAACACAACTCTCTCTCCAGCCACAAGCAAACTCACTTGCTTCTTCAGACAATCAATCTGAGCCTCATACAGACTCAGCCAATCCATGCCCAGAATCATATCATAAGACGAAATCGGCAATAAAATCAGACTTGATTTTCACTTCTTACCAGCAATGTCGATCTCACAAAAACAAAACTTGCGGGCAATCAAATTATTTCCAGCCGGCAAAATCACAGAAAGAGAAACCGAAAGCAAAATGGAATCCAAACGTAAAGCCTCAAAACAGCTCTCGGACAGAAAAGAGTGACTAGCTCCAGAGTCAAAC
>NW_021546684.1:0-314 GCF_001605985.2 Dendrobium catenatum
CTCGATTTTGAACCTGATTTAAGCCCCTTGGGTGTAGCTAATCCTAATTAAAATCTAATTGAATTCCCAAGTCAATTTGAATCCCACGGTCGGATCAGTAGTTTGATCGGACGTCTCTAATCCCCCTTCTCTCCCTTTTGGTGCCCTAATTAAGGCAAAAGCCTCTATCACTCACGCCGCTCTCCCTCTCTCGGGACACTCTCTGCATTCGCATAAGCCGAACCCCCCCTTTTCCTCCTCTCAGCCGACGCCGTCCAGCCCAGGTCGCGGCATTCACGCCCGATCTCCCTCTCTCACGCCCAATCTCTCCTTCT
>NW_021546685.1:0-1098 GCF_001605985.2 Dendrobium catenatum
AAAAAACTGTTTTTTAATTTTTTTAACTCCCTCATGCCCGTTTCTCTCCTTCGTGGCCACAGGAAAACTAAAGAGAAAAAAAAGTGTGGGGTTTAGTCCCACACTGCATGGAGATTGTGATTTTTTTTATATATAAACAAAGGCATATTCAACCAATTTACAGCTTGAAGCTTCCGATGTTTGAGCCAGTATTTTCCAGCAATCTTGTTCGTGCAGGTACAGTGGTGAACAGCTAACTTCAAAATTAAAATATTTAATAAATATATATTTTATCGAGCGTCAAGGGCCATTTTATATCTTAATTAATGAATGATAAAGGTATAAAATTATTTCATTTATCCAATATTTAAAATAGCATAGATAATACTAATTAAATGTTCATGCCAAAGCCAGTGGGGGCCCGTGCCCCCAGGGCCCCCACACTGCATCCGCCAGTGCACGCCAGCGAAGAAAGTCCATCTTCGTTGGCTATTGTCATTTTGCGAAGGAATAAAAAAAATTCAACTAACTTGATGAAAGAAATTTTTTTTTTTATAAAGGTTTATTATTTTGCTAGGGTTTTGAGCACCTCAATTTCTTTCCTTTGCAGTTTGCAAAATATGTCATCCCCTCCCTACTACTACTAGAGGTGTCAAAAATTAGCTCGACCTGTCAAACGGATTCATACTCGATCAAAAAATTTTAGGATTGGGTTAACCCGTTTAACAAATGTGTCGGGTTCGGGTTTGAAAATCTAACATGTTTAATAAACAGTCGGGTTCAGGTCAACCACTAACCCAAAATTAACTCGATCTTAACTCGAATCAGACCGATTAAGGAAGTTGTCCGAAGAAGGGTGTTGTTCGTAATGATTTTGTCGAAGAAGAAGAGCAAAAAATCCAAAATCCCATTTTGGGAATTAGAGAAAATCTTAAATTGTTTAAAGTGTTTCTGGTTGGTCAAGTTTGTTAGTAACTCAACGCAGTAGTAAAAAAATTTGAAATCCCGTAACCCATACATTCGCCGTTCGAGATTTAGATTAGCGGCTCAGCTGGCAAGTGGCGACAGTGAGCGAAGAAGCTGATTTGGGCGAAGAAGCAGGTTTCTCCGAAAAAATGC
>NW_021546686.1:0-265 GCF_001605985.2 Dendrobium catenatum
TCATAGTTGAAATACATCAGAACTGCAAGCATAACAACTCAGAAGTAAGAATAGGATAGAAGTACATCTAAAAATCTAGGGGTCCTGATTTGGAGGAGGCTAGTTGAACATTGAAAAGTAGATATTCATCATAGCTACATTCATGTTGATCGTGTCAAATTGACCACCGATCCAACCCATGTATTCCTGATATCTTGCATCTTGCTGATAGTGATTCTCAATTTGATAAAAGTGTTGGTCAAAATGAGTTTTCAATTGATCGAAC
>NW_021546687.1:0-534 GCF_001605985.2 Dendrobium catenatum
TGAGCTGATGTTTAGCTCTGAAATTAAAGTTGAAGTGCAAGCTTTTGGGTGAGTGGAACTTGCCTTTTCCTCTTCCTATTGCCTCTTGAGCTGTTGCGGTTTTCTGCTGGTTTTCCTCCCATGAATTGCTTCGATTTCACTGTCTCGTGGTCCCCTTTCTCTCATTAAAAGTGGTGGCTGTTTGGTTGCTGAAAACCAAGACTTACCTGTTGGATTCCTGTGCTTGGCTGTTGAAACCGTGACCTACTCCTTGAGAATTGTTGTGCCGTTTGGGATTTCTATAAAAAAAAACTCCTGGTTTCCTGTGCTGAAACCGTGGCATTGGCTCTGTATTTGGCTGGTTCTGTGGCCTTGTTCTGCTTGGAAATGGCAGTGACTCTTGGGTATCATGCAAGGTGACTCTTAGCTTTTCATTTCTATTATTTTAATATGGGATTTGAGGGGTTTTTGGGCTGTTAAGATTATCCCCTATTGCCTATATATATAAGATGCTTGGAGATGAAATGGGTGGTGAATTATTGTGAGCAAAATTGC
>NW_021546688.1:0-308 GCF_001605985.2 Dendrobium catenatum
TTTCCCTGCTGAAAAATAACAATTCTACATTCCTCCAAGGTGAAATCTGCACCTAATACAGCAGCACTTAGTGCATCCAACTTTAGTCTTTCAGCTGGATCCGGCCAACCAGTCAAATCACAATTTTTATATTCACATTTCTTCTCAAAGAAATTTAAGAAGACTTGCTCTATTTGATCATCCTCCTCCACCAGATTGTTATTTACATCTTTAACTTGTCTAATCCACTTTGCATTCATACGGGCTGAAGCAAAATTATGGAAAAACTTTGAATTTGTATCTCCTTCCTCATACCATCTGGTTTTGGC
>NW_021546689.1:0-266 GCF_001605985.2 Dendrobium catenatum
AATTAAGAAATCTTTTAATTAAATAAATTAAATAATTAAAAAATAATAAAAATTATAAAGTACTTTAAACACTTGTAATCATTTTTAGGAGTCATTATTGAAAGTTAGGGAAGATTTCAATTGGTTTGAATTTGATTTGGTTAAAAATAAGAAATTCCCTAATTAATTGAATTAATTAATTTATTAGAATGTATTGAACTTGTAAAAATAATAACTAATTGCAAAAAAATCCAATTGAGATAAAATCAATGGCATTGAACTCATCA
>NW_021546690.1:0-454 GCF_001605985.2 Dendrobium catenatum
ATAGTTGCATTAAAAGATTTGTTGATTGGTTTTAAGAAGTTAATTTATGGTTTGATTGAGTTTTAGGTGAGTTAGTATATTTTGGATTTTAGAAGACTTTTAGCTTAATGAGTTTTAGTTAAATTCACTCTCCTAATTTAGTCTACATCTTTTTAAATTTCAAGTTGGTTAGAGATTACTTAAGAGATTGGTTAGAGCTTATTTTAAGTTCATGTTTTGGGTTTATATTCTAGTAGTTATTGTGTTAATTAAGGTCTAATTAAGGGTTAGGTGTTTTAATACAATTTTTTTTAGAAGTTTGAATTATGGTTGATTTGATTGATTGGTTATTAATAAATTAAGGAGGTTCTAAACCTAGGAAAATGTGTCACTAAGTTTAAGTTTTAATGTCTCTATCCTATAAGGAACATGCACCCCAAGTCTATATTATCTAAGACTCAGTCCTTAATTTTTG
>NW_021546691.1:0-294 GCF_001605985.2 Dendrobium catenatum
CTGCTATTTTCTTTTTTCTGCAGCTTAGGGTGATAGCTGGCTTTAGCTTTTCTTTGTTCTGCAGCTTTTTGCTGATAAGATTTTGTTAATAGCTGCTGGTAGGTTGTGGTAGCTATCAAGTTTCTTATTGTAATTCTTTTTCATTTATATGAATCGGGCTGTGGCCCCAAATATTCCAAAAAAAAAAAATACTGCTCCGCATCAGTTCTCTAACCCCCGAGAGAGAGATAGAGAGAGAGAGTGCGCGCCATCTTGCGAGAGCCAGCTCTTCCTTATACTTTTTTATAATATTTG
>NW_021546692.1:0-265 GCF_001605985.2 Dendrobium catenatum
AGGCAAAAAATCTCATGGGCAGATCTGGTCTTTGAAGCATCAGACCAGGAGAGAGATAATGGTTAAAGAGCCTTTCGTGTTTTTATGTTTTTATGTTTTTCTTTTTTTATTTTATTTTATTTTTTATTTTTTTTGTTTATTTCTTGAATTTTTTTTTTCTTTCGTGAAAATTTTTCTTTGATCAACACACATATTCACTTTTCTAAAAATAAAAAATTTACTTTAGGTTTTTTCTTGAAATCTTTGGTAGATTTTGTTTGACTTC
>NW_021546693.1:0-248 GCF_001605985.2 Dendrobium catenatum
TTGAGGGGGTGTATTAAGTATACCTGTTAGATAACCTATAATCCGTTTACATGTATTAAACCTGTAGTAGTATCTCAGGCTATATATACTTACGCCATGTATCTGTTACAGTAGAGAATAGAATTACTGTTTCTAAATCCCTTTCGTCAATTAATACAAACTAATCATGACACCGTATCATGTTGGGCATAAGGGGGCTACGGGGCACCCTAAAATCCTCTAAGCTTAGTTCTTTAGTCACAAGCTCG
>NW_021546694.1:0-214 GCF_001605985.2 Dendrobium catenatum
CGTCACATCTGAAACAAAGCCCTTTTGCCCTCTTCTCATGTAATTCTGCCTCAGTGAGCTTCTTAAAGTTATCCCCACTCCCTCCTCCTACTGGCTTCTCCCTGGTGATCTCATTATTGTTGACTGATGCAGGCCCCTTTGGTGCTAAAAGAGTGGTCGTAGTCTTGTAAGAGCCTTGTGAGCTGCTGCTCCTGGCTCCCTTCTCCAGATTATT
>NW_021546695.1:0-380 GCF_001605985.2 Dendrobium catenatum
TACATTCCCGAGATTGGGGTCTTATAATCAAAAATATACCCCAGATCCTAAATCTAATTTGGATGCTGGACCACAGTCATCCGAACCTAACTAATGTAGTGTAGAACCTGGACTTACCCTGGCCTGGATTGGGGAGCCAGCTAACCACCTAGTCAATTTGAAATGTATGAATCCGATCTTTTATGAAAGAGTGGTAGGGACGTTTTACTTAAGGTTCTGGAGAATTGGGGCCGACATCTAGAAATTTTCCTAATTGGCCCCTTCGACTTATGTTGGGTGCTAAAATGCTAAAACTAATGCAATAAAAATTTTGACTCTTTTAATTTGTATCTAATGCAATGCGTGCTGATCGACAACTTCCAAATCAAATATGCTTGAAA
>NW_021546696.1:0-239 GCF_001605985.2 Dendrobium catenatum
TCCCCTCACGACGGACAACTACTCCATTTGGCGCGCCTAGCTGCTCCAACAATTCACCGCAAACGGCTATGCCGGGCATCTCACCGGCGATGTCCAACCTCCGTCAGATTCCACATCAGAGGCCCACGCCAACTGGCTTCTCGTCGATAGCAATCTGCTCTCCGCTCTCTTCTCGACGGTCTCGCAATCTATCCTTCCTTACATCATCACCGCCACCACCGCCCATGAAGCCTGGACGG
>NW_021546697.1:0-201 GCF_001605985.2 Dendrobium catenatum
GGGAGAATTTAATAAGTGTAAATAATTTATTATTTTATGTGTTATTTTTTTAGTAAAAATATATTATTTTAGTTATGTTTTATAAGAAAAATATAAAATGGGTACAAAATTCTAAGTATCATCCAGCATCGCGGTGTCAGATGAATTAACACCGCAACATCATTAAGGACTCCACTGAAGCACCACAATATTGACAAGGTA
>NW_021546698.1:0-280 GCF_001605985.2 Dendrobium catenatum
TTCCTTCCTTAATTTGTGGAGCTTCTCTCTCTTCCTTCAACTTTTATCCTCCTTATTGTATTACTTAATTTGTGGAGCTTCTCTCTATTCCTTCTATTTGTGTGTACCCTTGTGCAACTAATCTAGCTTTATTTCTAATAATACTTACTGAGTCATCTAGCTTATTTTTATAAATCCATTTAGTTTCAATTATATTTTGATCATGAGGTCTTATGACTAACTCCCAAACATCAATTCTAATAAATTGATTAAGTTCCTCTTCCATAGCAATTATCCAAAA
>NW_021546699.1:0-206 GCF_001605985.2 Dendrobium catenatum
CAGGAAGAAGATGATATTCACATCTACAAATATCAAAATCCAGAAGAAATCCCCGGTGAATGAGAAAAGGGGGAGTCAACATCAAGACCCACGCCACCGGATCTGCAACATTGATACAAGCAGACAGAAGGCATCCACAATCTACAATGCCACGCCACCGGATCTGCAACATGTATACAAGCAGACAGAAGGCGTCTACGATATAC
>NW_021546700.1:0-259 GCF_001605985.2 Dendrobium catenatum
CGGACTTTAAAAGGGAAAATGCCCTCCTTACCTCCCGGCGTCGGGGAGGGGACGCCGGAAGGCTGCCAAAATTTTCTCAAAATTTTGACAAACGACTGACATTCAATTACTTGCAACAAATCATCTTCAATTTGAACTTCAAAACACGAATTTCAGGGCCCGTCAACGCCCCGAAGCCCTCGGCCGTCGATTCGCTCCGACCGGGCGGACTTAAATGGGCAAATGCCTTCCTTACCTCCCGGCGCCGTGGAGGTGACGC
>NW_021546701.1:0-222 GCF_001605985.2 Dendrobium catenatum
AACACTTCTTGATTGATGATATATTGATTTACTCATCTATTGAAGGAGAAAAATATGCTCATCACTTGTAAGACTCATGCTGGATGATCATGCCACAATAAAGATATAAATGGATTTAGGCATTCCTTAATCAGTTGAATGTTGAAGTTTAGTTAGATGATTAGAGTATATGTGGATATGCAAGGAATTTGAAATCTATGCCAATGTGATGTGTAGTACTTG
>NW_021546702.1:0-304 GCF_001605985.2 Dendrobium catenatum
GCTTAGATAGGTTCGGACTGGACCTTTTGATTTGAGCGCGTTTAGTTTGTGCAGCAGTGCGGATCGCCGTATGAATTGGCCTTTGACGCTTTCACGCGGGCTGTACGAAAATGGCATATTTCTAATAGTATTGATGACGTAATTGTACGCGTGATTAGAACAAAGCGAATAAAGAAATAGTAATTAAATGAAGCTTTAATGGCATATTTCATCTTAATCTGTTAGTTGGGAGTTTTAATTGTTATCTAAGAGGTCTTAAATTTGAAGTTTGGATATGTGATGTGTATATGAATTTGCTTTAATT
>NW_021546703.1:0-210 GCF_001605985.2 Dendrobium catenatum
TCCATTCCAAATAATTTCCAATGTCGTTCCAAATATCTGAAAATCTAAAAAAAATCTCAAAATTCCAAAAATATTTAAAATATGAAATATAATTATCAAACACTTAAAGCAAACTTCATCCACCCTCCGCAACAGTTTGTCGGGGTGGACAAATTTAAATATAACTTCAGCTTACAAAGAGCCGAATGCCTAGTCGAAAATATCACTAGG
>NW_021546704.1:0-556 GCF_001605985.2 Dendrobium catenatum
CGGACTTTCGGTCCGGTCCTGGAGTTCATGAGTCTGGCTCAGTTCGAACAGAGGGGCGGCGGAAAGAAGCAGGTGTTCGTTCTTGGCTGGAGGCATCGGCTAGGGCAAGGGGAGGTCGGCTTCAGGCTGGCCGCGCGAGAGGGAGAGAAGAGAGCGTATCGGCTTGCGGCTTCTCCTAAAACCCACGAGGCAGAGGGAAATCTCCGAGCCTCGCGCGAACTGAGGGAGATCGAGAGGGAGGCGTCCGGTTTCCTTTCGAGCAGAGGAGGAAAGGAATTGGGCTCGAGATCTCCCTGAAGAAAATGAGAGGGAGAGTCGGTGCCTTGCAGTGAGGTCCATGGCTAGGGTTCCGCGAACCAGTCAGGCCAGAGGGGTGAAGGGATTTCCGTCTTGGAAAAATGAAGAGGGAGAGAGTGTCGGTCTCTGCCAAAATCCAGAGAGAGCCAGCGAATCGGGTCTCACGCGACTGAAATTGGCAACGGTCGAATGCAGATTTTTGGAGAAATCCGAGTCGTTGATGAGATTACTAGATTTAGGGGATGAATTCAAATGAAAA
>NW_021546705.1:0-486 GCF_001605985.2 Dendrobium catenatum
AAAGATAACTTTTTCATCTCTTTTTAAATTTTTTGTCTTCAAAAAACTGTTTTTAAAAAATCATTTTTAAAACTGGCTAAGGTTTCGTTTGGGACAAATTTTTTTCTGCTTCAGGAAGCAGCTTTGTAGTACCAAAATTAAAATTTTTGTACTATAAAGCTGCTTTAAGAAGTAGTAAGAAAGCCGTCCCAAATGAAGCTTAAGACAACACATGGGACGGCTTTCTTAATGTTTTCTAAAGCAACTTTTTAGTGCATAAATTAAAATTTTTGTACTAGAAAAAAAAATTATACTAGAAAATTGCTTTAAAAAGCATCAAGAAAGCCGTCTAAAACAAAATGTAAGGCTTGATTTTGGACGGCTTTCTTACTGCTTCTTAAAATAATTTTTTAGTACAAAAGTTAAAAATTTTGACTTATAAAGTTATTTTAAGAAGCAGTAGAAAATTGTCCCAAACGAACCCTAAAAATTTGTTTGGAAAGGCCA
>NW_021546706.1:0-324 GCF_001605985.2 Dendrobium catenatum
GGCCATGGGTGAGGATTGCGCGGCGGAAGACGGTGGTGCCATTGGGGAGATTAACGGTTAGGGAGACGAATCAAGTGTCGTCAGGCGAAGAGCAGGACTTCCCTCCGTCTGCCGCAAGCTGGAAAATTTTCACTTCCCGGATGCGAGAGTCGGCGTCGGATTGCGCCTCCTCGTACCGAGCGTCCAGGCGGGCAAATACCGAGCAAATAACGAGCAATACCGAGCAAGTACCGAGCAATACTGAGCAAATACCGAGTAGTACCTAGCAATACCGAGCAAATACCGCGCATATTCGTTTCGGGTTGGGTCATCGGGCCGCGCGGT
>NW_021546707.1:0-303 GCF_001605985.2 Dendrobium catenatum
AACTGACCTAGGACATATCAAAACCTCACAGCTTACTTTACACACTTAGATTTGTTTGCTAGGACAACCGACTCTAGTTTTAGGTTAGGCCGGTGTTTATTTCCTTACTGTATTGTGACGGGTTTTCTCGGCCTTTATTTCATGTTGGATGTAAAATTGTTGGTATGTTTGTCTATTTACTTTTACTGCACTTTATGATGTGATTTGATTTGATGATTAGATTACCCGTAGGTTAGGAGCGATCTGGTTGTTAATAAGATTTTCTACAGGTGGCCACACTCATGCAGGGCAGTAAAAGGGGGG
>NW_021546708.1:0-868 GCF_001605985.2 Dendrobium catenatum
AAACATATCTCATTATTGAAACTCCATTTTATTGAACTGCTTTTTCTCAACCTCTTTTTTTAAAACTCCTTTTTATGTAAGCATAAACCGAATCAAACGAAGCCTAAGGCTTTGTTTGGCACGGCTTTTTTACTGCTTCTTAAAGCAATTTTTTTATTTTTTACTAAAAAGTTGCTTTAAGAAGCAATAAAAAACCGTCCCAAACAAAGCCGAAATTTGTTATAGATAACTAGAAAAATGCTATAAAAAGTCAAAAATAAAAGCGACAAGTTTACAACAAGAAAAACAAATAGTTGATGGAATAAAAAACTCGTGACATATTAGAGACTCAAAATACAATATATACTCACTACAAACCTCGAATAAAGAAAATATGCAAGGATTTTGTGAATGCGGCGACGAAGTCCTAATAATCAATGATTTAGACAGCTATAAACTTTGAGCTCTGACTCAGCAACTTCTTAATCCATGTTATCCTCACACAAAGCTACTAAACTTAACAGAGGTTGATTTCCTTCTTCAAATAAACCCTAACCAACACCTGCACTTTTGAAGCTAAACGTTTTGAGCATTTTGTCCTCTTGGAAGACATTATTTATCTTCAAAAGTTCTTCATTTGACAAATTGCCTACACCTTGATAACTATATGATACATAAATTTGAAAATTTTCTCCGCCATATGTTTTCCTAAATCACAATGCTTAAATTCAAACCTCATCAAAGGCGCCTACTTGGCAAGAACATTGATATCAGAAATGAAGAAACATGACATTTTAATTATCCATGAATGAAATAGTTTCCTAGAATGGGATTACTCAAACAAATATTTGGAAACTCATTCAAAAGTTGAATGATAAGAGGAAATCCC
>NW_021546709.1:0-572 GCF_001605985.2 Dendrobium catenatum
AGTTCATGGACCTTCTTTGCTGTTTTCTTTAGCTTTTCAGTGTTGGATTGATAACATTTTATGCTCTTATAAAGCTTAAGCACTAGCTAGTGCATGCATGGCTTGTGAAACATGCTCTTTATATATATCCACTAATATTTCTATTGTCTGTTTTTTAGTGAGAACTTTTTTTTTTTGGTAAATTTATGACTTATAAATTGTGAAACATGCTATTTGCCAATTAGTATATATATATATCCCACTCGATTGATACATATTTAATATTATGTTTATGCTGTATTTCATCAAAATATATTATGTTAGATAACCTTTCTTTCAATAAGCTCAAGCTTATCATGCAACGTTACAATAATATCAAATCTTTATCCCACTACATAGGATCGGCTACATGAATCATTTTTCTCCATTGCGTTCTGTTAAGAGTCAAATTATTATTTAAACATAATAAAGAAATTTTTTTCTAATATTTTCTAACCAAATCTTTTTAGTCTACCTCTATCTTTCTTAACTTAAATCAAATCTAATACATTTACTCTCGTAACCGAATCATCAGAAGTTTAAAAAAAAAATTC
>NW_021546710.1:0-214 GCF_001605985.2 Dendrobium catenatum
TCTCATAGTCTATCAACCCGAATATTCTCTCATATCCAGTACTTAATCTGTTTGGTCACACCTCCTTGTGTTTTCTCCTTACTCTTATTGTTCCTTTCAACTCCAAGCTTGTTTTTGATTTTTTTCCTAGCCTCCGCATGAATTCTTCTTTTACTTCTCTTGGATCCTATGTGAATCGATGTCCTGTTGAGATCATATATCAGGACTCTATAGA
>NW_021546711.1:0-253 GCF_001605985.2 Dendrobium catenatum
GTGATCATAAATATATTACTAATGTGATCATAATTAATATTTATATTATGTCACATTCCAAGTGTTCAATATATAGTAGAGCTTAGGTGATGAAGAAGGGACCTATGGACCTATAATTCAAGCTCCTATAAATTTGATTATTAATTTAACTCTTACATTAATAAATCAAATTTATTAATTTCAATATTATTCCACTATAAATATGAAATTGCACTTTTGAAATTATAGTATAATTTACTCAATTAAAAAATTG
>NW_021546712.1:0-284 GCF_001605985.2 Dendrobium catenatum
CCTATATTTTTAAAAATTGTCATGTCCCATGTCCGTGTCGTGTCGTGTCGTGTCCGTGTTGGTGCATCATAGGGTTTAAGATCTACAATGGATATCCTGTCCTCCTTTTACCCCATATTTCAGACCCATCATAACCTTACAACCAGAATATTTGGGTGCACTGCCTATGTTCATATTCACAGTCAAAATAGAAGAAAACTAGATCCAAGAGCACTCAAATGCATCTTTATTGGATATTAAGTCACACAAAAAGGTTACAAGTGTTATCATCCCCCCACAAAAAA
>NW_021546713.1:0-242 GCF_001605985.2 Dendrobium catenatum
TCAACCTTCCATAATCTTATAAGTTTTGTAGGTTGCAATATTTGCTTGTAATATAGTCCACAAGAAC
The DNA here is from genome assembly GCF_001605985.2 of Dendrobium catenatum. Taxonomy (NCBI): domain Eukaryota; kingdom Viridiplantae; phylum Streptophyta; class Magnoliopsida; order Asparagales; family Orchidaceae; genus Dendrobium; species Dendrobium catenatum. The sequence continues at coordinate 68 of NW_021546713.1, forward strand.
ATTATCTCATCCTCTTGATTCCATCTTGAGTGTTTTCTTTTTTCTTTTTCTCTTTCTTCTTTGTATCATTAATGTATTAAATTTATTCTTGTTCTTTTAGATTTTGCATGCCCCTCTTGAACTTTGCCACTAGTTAGGTCCATAACATGCATCATGAAACCATCTAATTTGCCCC
>NW_021546714.1:0-337 GCF_001605985.2 Dendrobium catenatum
AATACCTAAATGAATTTCTATGAATTTTTCTATGGTTTTACTTCTAATTTCTAGGATCTAGGAAGGGGAGGTTGTGGACTAACAGTTCAGGATTAGCTATGAGGTCATAGGTATTTTATTATTTTAAATTTTTGTATAATTATGGCTAGTTAAATTTTTAATTATGTAGCTCTTGCATGTAGCCACGTATTGTAGTGTAGATATTTATTTTATTGAAATGAAAGAAACTTTGTGGATGAATTTAATTTCAATATTTAGATGTTTTATTAGTATCATCTATAATTTATTTCTTCGAATATTTATAGAAAATTTGAAAAAAAAAAAAAAGTAAAACTAG
>NW_021546715.1:0-406 GCF_001605985.2 Dendrobium catenatum
AAAGAGTTAAGATTGAACTTGGGGACACTAATACTTTTGAGTTATTTAAAGAACGACAACTTAATGATAACATGTTCTCTTTGGATGTCCAGAAGGATGAATTTGATAGATTGTTAAATTTTTTTTGGGTTTATGCGATTGGTAAGATAAATTATGACTGCTTTGGTGATGTGGTAATTTTTTATACAAGTTATAGGCTTAATAAGTATAATTTGGTATGTGCACCAATTGTTAGGATTAATAATCATTGGCAAAACATTTTTCTTGGGGTGGCCTTCTTGTCCGAAGAGACAATTGAATCATTTACGTTGGTGTTTACAACTTTTGTTCGAATGATGGGTGAAAAACAACCAATAACAATATATACAAATCAAGACCAGGCAATGGCTAGGGCCATAGAAGTTGC
>NW_021546716.1:0-229 GCF_001605985.2 Dendrobium catenatum
TCTTACGGCAGCCAATCCAGTTTAAATCAATCTTTAGAACTAAGTCCGCTTTTACGGCAGCCTATTGGCTTTCTGGCTTAAGTTCGCTCTTACGGCAGCCAATCCAATTTAAGTCAGCCTTTAGATCTAAGTTCATTTTTACGGCATCCTATTGGCTTTTTGGCTTAAGTCCGCTCTTACGGTAGACAATCTTGTTTAAATCAGTCTTTAGGTCTAAGTCCGCTTTTAC
>NW_021546717.1:0-223 GCF_001605985.2 Dendrobium catenatum
GAATTGCATATTTATTTTTGTGTTAACTAACATTTTAGGTACAACATGCACTGTTATTTGAATAATTCAAAGCTTAAGATGGGGTAGAATAGATTATGTCGAAAGAGTTTATAATTTTTATTTATTATTTTTGATTTCTTGAGTTATGTCTTGTAGAGTTGTATGCTAGTCTGGTAACTGAACACACACACACAAGGGGAGAACAATTAATTTTAAATATTTT
>NW_021546718.1:0-1494 GCF_001605985.2 Dendrobium catenatum
CTGCATTAAGAATCATCTGCACAAAGAGGTAATACAAGGAACAATAATAGCAGCTATAATAGTGCCAATATATGAGAAAATAACCACTATAGAGGGAACATTTACCATCCAAATTATAACTGCCCCACATGAGGAGGAAACTTCTCACAAGATAGCAATACAAACCCAAATGAACAAACAATAGCTCCAGCTCAATAAGAAAATAACCAATAGATAGGAAGCTCGCCACCAACCACTTCAAACATTCCAACTATAAATAGTAAAATAACACTAGCAAAAATATAACTCCAAAAACATACAGCCACACCTAACCAGATAATCCAAAGAACCAGAGATACAAATATAAAACACAACAAAAATAGACCCCAACTCCACTGACCACAGTAGGAGAGCACCAAAAAAAAAACCTTGACATCAAAGCCCCCAACTATAACACTAATAGCCCAAAGAGAGCCATCAATATAGAAGAACAACCAGTAGATCTAGCTGACAAACATGAGAGTATAGTAGAACACAACACCAAACAAATAGAGAATATGAAAAAGCTCTACGGAACCAAAATAACCAGTCCAGTATAGCATATGGCCACCACCAGAAAACCAACTACAGGTCACACTAGTAGCCCCGAATGAGTAAAAACCAACAACAACAAAATGAACCCACCAATAACACCTAATAGCAAAACCATACAGGCAGCCCTCCAGAAAGAGTGAACCAACTTGAGAATCAACCTAGAGTCTACTAAGAGTAGACTACAACCGTCAGAAACTAAAAATCACATAATTAAGGAAAAAAATATGGAAAACTAATCTCATCCAGGATTAAAATACCTCAAATATGAGGAGGGATATTAGAAATAGGAAATTCCTCCATGGACTCCCAATCAAACCCCACTTAGCAATAACTTGAGCATAAGCATTACATTCCATATGAATGATAGAAAAAGAGCAATTAAACATGCTTAACCAATACCTAATTTCTCTCCTCATGTAAAATAAGGTAGCAGGACACACAATCTCCTTCCTCATGTTAGAAATCTGTTGGCAATATGTAGAGCCAACCTCGACCACAATATTCATAAAGTCAAGAGAGAAGCATTGTTTTAAGCCATACATGATAGCAAAGATGAAAGCATCATTAACATTACAATGGAGTAAAGGACCAACAAAGCCCAAAATTCCTTTACCATCTCTGATAATACTACCACAACCCACCCTAGCATTAATAATAATATCATCAATGTTAAGCTTAAAGAAAAAAATTGTGGTTTAAACCAAGAAGCACTTTTAGGAACATTACAATACTATCCCCGTCCAAAATAATGCCTAAATCAGTAGCCGCAATAGCATAATTATCAAAATTCATAGACAAGTAATTTAGAAGAATAAAGGGCCAAAATCTTATCTTTAACTTTCTAAATAATTATATTATGATTCATGGCCACCCCATTGAAGAAGGAATTATTCCTATCCAATCATAAAAACACTCCTGATA
>NW_021546719.1:0-312 GCF_001605985.2 Dendrobium catenatum
AGGCAAAATGAACAATATGCTAGATGCCACATTTCATTTAAAATATAACATAATTTGATTTCTTACAAACATGTCATTAAACATATCATATATCATAAAACCATATATTTCATATTCATATCAACATTCGTAACTTTCTCATTTCGTATATATATTACAACTGTCACAAGAGCCACTGTCTAGTACCATAAAGGTACTCCTTTATCATTTTATTTTCCATATCCTTTACCATTTTAACGTTCACGAGTACAGCGTCCCCATTAGTATCATAAGGTGGTGAGCTCCATCAATTCAGCATGCACATGCAATCAC
>NW_021546720.1:0-360 GCF_001605985.2 Dendrobium catenatum
TCAATTTAGTATGACAATAAACATTACAATCAAATAGCTTATGCTCTCAGCTGGAAGAATTCAAATGATTTGTCTTACTCTAACAATTAAGGCTTCGTTTGGGATGGCTTTCTTACTATTTTTTTAAGCAGTTTTTTAGTATAATTTTTTCTGATTTTTATACTATAAAGCTGCCTTAAGCAGCAATAAAAACGTCGTCCCAAACAAAACCTAAAACCTAATGACCTATACTTCAACACAACCACCATAGATGCACATATCAAACATGTAAGCAACTCATAACATTATATAACCCCATACATTCCAATTAGATCTCATTCACTGTGATTTCTCTTTTTAGCCCCATTATATCAAAGCATT
>NW_021546721.1:0-290 GCF_001605985.2 Dendrobium catenatum
TCCTCTTCACCATTGCTCTCTCCCTCTCACGTGAGAAGCCCAGCGCACGAAGCCCCTTCTCCGTCTCTTTCGTAAAAATTGAAGCCTCGAAGAATCAGTCTTCCTCTCTCTCGTCGTTCTTCAACGCCGACCACCAGCTCCCCTCCGCCGGCTCCGTTGCTCTCTCACCGTCGCCGACCTTAAACGACCCCAGCCCGACGCCAAGAACCGAAACATCCCAGCCCTTCACTTCCTCTGCAGTCGCAAGATACCAATTCACTCATTCCTCTCCGTTGCTTTCTGGATTGGCA
>NW_021546722.1:0-205 GCF_001605985.2 Dendrobium catenatum
AATCGAAAAATCTATTAGGCGGGTGTGCTTATTGGTTTTTTTTTTAAATTACTTCAATATTTTTCAAGATGGTGAAAATTGAATCAATTAAATGTAAGAAAGAAAGATTTAGGGTCTAATGAATCGACCAAATTAAATGGGATGTTAAATAACATAATATAATAATTATATAAATATGCTTTAAATAAAATATTATAATAATCAT
>NW_021546723.1:0-303 GCF_001605985.2 Dendrobium catenatum
ATCATTAATTAAAATAACTATTTTTTATTAAATATTAACTAATTCTGTAATTTTGAATGCATTAATAATTTTTAAAATTCTACCAATTTGCATGCTATACACATGCAATTAAACTAATATATTAAAAAATGACTTTGAAACTTTGAAAAAAAAAAGATTTATCAATCTAAGATATTGTTTAGATGAAATCCATCCAAATTAAAACAAATTAAATATGAATTTTTTATAATTTAAATTTTGGTGCACATTTCTTTGATAATTTCATGATGCAATGCATTTAGTTAAAATTGCTATGAGCAACGC
>NW_021546724.1:0-270 GCF_001605985.2 Dendrobium catenatum
TGGTTCGCTAGGTCAACTTAATGTGATGAAATTATGGAATATTGATCAGGTTGATCACGCATGCCCATTTGCACCTCGAGCCTAAATTAAATTATCAAACTTAACTATCACAATATTAAAGTACATATGATCCCCTCCTTGATCCCATATATCTAATAGATAAATATTTGTTATATGTTGACAATCTTAAAAGAAAACTGCTTCTAAGTGCACAATATATATTATTTAGCATTCACTCCATAGACTATAAAAGAGTATAAAGGTGGGGAA
>NW_021546725.1:0-502 GCF_001605985.2 Dendrobium catenatum
AAATAACTATTTTTCCTTTATCATCATTTAATTGTACCCTCTCTGACATCTCTTATGTTGAAAATTAAACTTGATTAATTGGGCATTTTAATTGAGTGGGCCTTTTAATTGAGCCCATAATCTTGAAAAGTCCTTAGAAAATCTAGAGTCCCATTTTATAAAAAATGTTTTAGAGGATTCTAAAAACATATTCTAAAAAATTATTTATAGAATTCTAGAATATGTTATTAATGATTTTTGTAAATGAAGATAGGAGAATATTCAAGAGAGTCAATAGTAGCCATTGGATTAAAATGTGTTGGCACAATCCTAATGGAGGAGTCACTAGCATAAATAGGTGTGGTGTACATCTTTGAGTTTTATATGAAGAAAAATCAAGAAGTGTAAGAGTGAAATAAAAGTGATTTTTATAAGTGTTCCACTTCTCTTTTAGAACTTCTCTTATAATAGCCTCTTATTTTCCAACAAAGTAGTATCTGAGCCGAAGTTTCTTTCTAAGGAG
>NW_021546726.1:0-230 GCF_001605985.2 Dendrobium catenatum
ATTTTTCAAATATCTCCAAAATATCCAAAGTCCATTCCAAACACTTTCAAATTTCACCCAAATACCCAAAACTCCACAAAATCTAAATTCTCAAGTTCCAGAAAATTCTCAAAAATTCAAAAATATTTAAAAATGAAACTATCCATCCTAACACTTAAAGCAAAATCCATCCACCCTCAATAACAGTCTGCCTGGGTGGACAAATTCAAATAAACTCTAGCTCACAAAAA
>NW_021546727.1:0-330 GCF_001605985.2 Dendrobium catenatum
GCTGTCCCGCTGCCGCCTCCGGCAGCCCTAAGCTTCTGCGACCGTGAAATCTGAGATAAAATGCGGTGATACAGGGGAGAGGGAAGGAGAGCAAGAAAAGAGGAAGGAGAATAGCTGAGAATCAGACAAGAGCAATCGCCACCCATCATCCCTTCACCTCCATCGTGATCTCCGCCACCACCCTTTTCCTCGATCGCCTACTCCGATCATCTCTATTTCTGCTTCTCTCTCATCCCCCCAACTCTTCCTATTCCCCTTCTTACAGCTTCTACGAGAAGTTATTTAAACAGATATAAAAAACATTTAAAATCTATATGTTTTCAGTTTAGG
>NW_021546728.1:0-1073 GCF_001605985.2 Dendrobium catenatum
TCCGCCAGCAAGCACAAGCAACTTGTGGATAACAACAGTGAGTACTTCGTAAGCATAACGAACCACTGCGGGCACAAGTACAAGTATATCCTACGACAATCCCTACGAATACTCCTAAGAGCTCGTAGTGGATATAATGGGTCCCTACAAATGAGCACAAATCATTTGTGGATAACAACAGTGGGTATGTCGTAGGTACAATGAACCACTGTGGGCACAAGTACAAATATCACCTACAACAGTGGTGATCAAGACCTACAAGTACGTCGAGTACAAGGGCAACTCGATGTATAAAAAGTACACTCCCTGGCAGGATCGAAATGGAAATTTGTACAAATTAGAACCAAATTTCCCGGTGTTCCCAAGCCTCTTCTTAGTCCTATACTTAAGAAGAAAATAATTCTGGTGCCCACAAACACCGGAAATAACAAGTCCACTATATTGACGACCTCGAAGGGAGTTCTCTTCAAAGCAACGCACTTCAAAGTTCAAAAAGACCTTCCCCGGTGATTGAGAAAGGGGAGTCAATATCAAGACTACCACGCCACCGGATCTGCAACACTCCTACTAGCAGACAGAAGGCGTCTACAATATAAGACGCACGCCACCGGATCTGCAACACTTATGCAAGTAGACAGAAGGCATCCACAAATTATAACGCCCCGCCACCGGATCCGGAATACTCGTGCTAGCGGACAGAAGGCCTGTACAAGCCCTCAATTGAAAAGTTGTGCGCACTCAAATGGCTGTTACCTGTACAACTACAAAATATTTTAAAGTACTCCACACAAGTGCACCGTAGTTTGTACACACATAGGTACACAAGGGATAAATTCAATCGTAACCCGCTTAGGCCCCGGCGAGCGTGTTATTGGTACACACGTGACGCCTAGGGATGCTGCGCGGGTCGATAAGTGAATGCTAGTTCGAACCTGATCCTTCTATACTGACCAATAGAAGTCGACAGGATTCTAACCTTTAAACGAATACACGGTTGTGGCGATCAGTGTATTTGTTTCAATACATTCATATTAGACCTTCAAGGCTTACAATCAAAAGAATTCACTAAATAA
>NW_021546729.1:0-207 GCF_001605985.2 Dendrobium catenatum
ATTCCCAGAAACTTTGACAGATCTCTCCGGCTTGATTTTTTTGGACCTTTCTAATAATAATCTAACAGGAAAGATCCCACAAAATATTGACGACATGAAAGAACTTGAGTCGTTTGATATTTCAAACAATCTCTTTTTTGGTGAGATTCCTATCACTATGTCATCCCTTATGTTTCTAAGCAATCTCAACTTATCAAACAACAATTT
>NW_021546730.1:0-311 GCF_001605985.2 Dendrobium catenatum
CTAAAACTCCACTTGGAACGCAACAATTACATTTAAGTGATGATGAATCCCCAAAATTTATGGATGTTGGTGCAGATGGACCAATGGATATTGAGTGGTCTGATATGCAAGAGAAAGAGAATAATACCGGAACAACAAAGAATCCTCAACCTTCATCTGCTATAGGAGGCGGCGTGAAAAAGAAGTCTAAAAAATCAACTGTCGATCACGATATTCGTGAGTATATTTGTTTGATGGAAAAAAGTGTGAATGAAGTTGCTAACGCAATGAAGAACTCAACAACATCTCCAAAAAAAATTCGGAGTATGTAT
>NW_021546731.1:0-358 GCF_001605985.2 Dendrobium catenatum
AAACATAAAAATACGAACAACACGTTAAAACACTTACAAATTTCAAACAATATTTCTCCCCCTTTTTTACAACAGCAAAAAGAGAAGAAGAGACAAACCAAACTAATCCAAAAATGTAAGAAGTCATATGAAAAGTCTTTGATAGTTGATCCTTTAAAGAGATTGAGTTATATTTGCAAATAGAAATTAAATGTCATTAGAGAAATGGAAATATTCATATGATTTAAGTATAGATATAACATAAACAAGAAATAAAAAAGGTATCAAAATCATGAATCAGTTTAGACAATGAAATATGCAAAATTATTGCAAAGTAGATGTATAAAAAATTTATATATTTCAAAATTCAATACAAAAT
>NW_021546732.1:0-321 GCF_001605985.2 Dendrobium catenatum
GGGCTACAATTCTCTGCAGCTACTGCGAGTGCTGCTGCCGTCCCAGTATACGGCATTGATACTAAAAAGCCTACCAGGAGGCCTTATGCTGCTGACGTTGCTGCTCATCGCATGTCTTCAAAAGGCTATCAAATTCTGAAACCCCGACAACAAGAATGGTCATGGCCGGGAAACAAATTTCTGTGATTCCTGCTGCTACCACCACTCTGCCGACTGGGATATCTATGCATGGAAGGATTGATGCTGAGGCCTCCTCATCATTCCTTTGATGGTCGACACCCTGGTGAATCCTCCAGGGGATCCCATCATCAACCAACTGCA
>NW_021546733.1:0-243 GCF_001605985.2 Dendrobium catenatum
TGTTCTCGGCTAGCAGCCTTTGAGATCTGCATTTCAGCAGCAGCTCTCAGCCACATGTTCTGTTCTTGGGATTTCTCAAGAACTGCACCTTATCTTCCCCTTCATCCCTCAGCAAGCCAGCCAGGCGTGCCTTCAAGAAGTCTGTGTGGGCTCCGAAAATTCGGTCCCGGCCTCCCGCCGCGCAATTTTTTTCTTATTTGAGCAAGGGGGTTTTAACTGAATAAGTTCCGAGGTAAATTTTGG
>NW_021546734.1:0-258 GCF_001605985.2 Dendrobium catenatum
CTTCTTTGTTCCTAAAAGGTACTAATTGCATGTCAGCATTTGATCTTTCAGTTGCATCACTTATTAGCCGATCCTTGCAATGATACAATCCCAACTTTATTTCAGAGTTTTAGACTTGTTCTCTACATATTGATATTGAGGATTTAGGTAGTAACCAGCTGCATGCAAGTGCCTGTGAAGTTGTAGGTCCCACCTATCATCAATAATATTCCAAATTTTTCTAAAGCTACCCTCTTCGCCTCCTAAGTTGGAGGCAAT
>NW_021546735.1:0-217 GCF_001605985.2 Dendrobium catenatum
TCATTGATAAGTTTAATTGAACATCTATCTTTCATCTTCAACATTCTTAAATTATAAACTCCAACAAACCAAGTATTAAAGACTATACAAGAAGAAATAAGCCCAACTAAAATCTCCAACAAACTCCAAGACTCAAAATCATTATCAGGTAATAATAATTAACCAATCACTACAACATTATCCTTTCTATCCCATCCTACTACACATCTTTAAAAAA
>NW_021546736.1:0-619 GCF_001605985.2 Dendrobium catenatum
ATCGCGTCGATCGAATGTGCTCGAGCGAAAAACGAGGGCAACAAACGGACCCCCAACATATGCGGAGAACAACAGGTGAACCGTATATGTTGGCGTTGACCTCCCTAATACTAGGAAGATACAACTCTAGGGTCAAGTAACAGAACAAGATCAACAATGAGAGAGTTAAAGAAAGCAGCTCAACTATTTGCCCAACCAAAGTGGCAGAATAGGAGAAGGAAATCTCATACTCATATGAGTAGAATTGAAACAAGCTCAGGAAAAATCCAAAGGAAATTCAACGATCATCCAAAGCACAAATCTAAGATGATATGAAGTGTAGGGAAATCAATAATCATTTGGAAATCAAAGGAAATATTAGAGAGCAATAATCAAAGAAAAGCAAATAGAGAGAGTAGTCAAATATGGATAAAATCATCTGTCTGCCTGACCAGATCTAAACGGCAGAACAGAAGAAGAAGGAAAGGTCTCACATTCACCTGACCAGATCGAAACAGTGAACATGAGTAGAAAAAGGAATGGAGCCAACTGTCTGCCTGACCAGATCGAAACAGCAGAGCGGAAGGGAAAAGAAAGAAACCTACATTCACCTGACCAGATCGAAACAGTGAATGGAGAA
>NW_021546737.1:0-340 GCF_001605985.2 Dendrobium catenatum
ACAGGAAAATTTTCCTGTAGGTATCGTCCGGGCCGATATGGGATCGTCCCGGGACGATCAGAGCATGGCACAAGATAGAGAGCAAAGGGTTTTTGAAATCGTCCCAGGAGGATGTGAATTTTGTCAGATCGTCCAGGATGATCGTGAGATCGGCCAGGCCAATCAGAGCATTATTTAGCTGAAATCAGTCGTTTTGAAGAGAGAGAAAAATCAAAAATAAATATCTTAAATTTCTAAGGAGAGAGAAAGTCGAGGGCAAAAGTGGAAAAGTGGATTTTTGGGCAACGTCGGGCCTTTTTCGTTCGTCGTGACAGTTCAGGAAATTGGTATACGCAAGGTA
>NW_021546738.1:0-207 GCF_001605985.2 Dendrobium catenatum
TACAATGCAATCCAGCATGACTCTAGAGACTCTCTATGCTCTCTTGATAAGTGAAGAAATTCACATTCAGGCAGATCTTCATCGCTTGGCTATCAACTCCGAAGCTCCTACAGCTCTATACACGAACAGGGCTCGAAATAACTGCGGGCGCGGTCGAGGTAAAAACATCTAGTCATCAACAGGAACAACCAAGAACACAGCAAGAAC
>NW_021546739.1:0-301 GCF_001605985.2 Dendrobium catenatum
CTATCCCATAAAATCACACTGATATCAAAGATCGATCGGTTGAAATTCTTGATGATAAGACCAGCGTGGACAAGTTGTCTGGCCAGGTGGGCAGTATTGCTATTGCAGTTTGAAATCATATACATGCCATAGAAGGTGGTGAAAGGACAAGCCTTGGCAGATTTCCTTGCTGCACACCCAATCCCGGCCGATTCTCCACTAAATGATGATTTGCCCGATGAGCAAAAAATACAGGTCGAGGAGGATGAAAAGCTACCGTTCTGAGAGATGTACTTTGATGGGGCATCATCTATCAGACCTG
>NW_021546740.1:0-456 GCF_001605985.2 Dendrobium catenatum
TCAGTTTGGAGTTGATTTGGATCAAAACAGTAAAAAAGGCCCTTCCTTAGTTAATTTAGAAATTCCCATTAATTACCCGATCTTAGAAAACTCATAACTAATTGTAGAAAACTCCAAATTAGGTAAACTCACTTGAATTAGAATCCAATTAGGGTCTAGTATTTATTAAAAAATTTAGGTTCCCAGGAACTGGCTTGGATTAGAAAGTCAACTTTTTGGTCAACCCTAGTCTATAGGATAGGGCCCGAAACTTAGAAAATTCATAACTTTGCCTAGAAAACTCCGATTTCAGCCTACTACCTGTCTAACTACTCGTATTAAGGTCTAGTATTTTCCTAAGGTGTTAGGAATCCCAGATTTAGCCTTTTTCTCATAGTGACTTTTTGGACCCTTAGTCTAGTTCCTAGGAGGACCCGGAACTTTTCAAAATTGGCTAATGCAACTTAAACTTCAAAT
>NW_021546741.1:0-354 GCF_001605985.2 Dendrobium catenatum
AATAAAAAATTAATAATACTATAAAAAGTAATCATAATATTTAATCAATTATTTGGTCATCCAATTAACTTTGAAACTTTTAAATACCCTTAAGTCCCTTGGTTTGAACTCATTTGGGGTCTAATCAGATTGATTTCGATACCGTTGGATTTGTCTCCTTGAGATGTTCAATTTGACTATAAGTTTATTGAAATCAAAATTTGAATGATCCCAAATTTTATTTCAAATATTTCAAACTTGAATATGCCTCGAGATTCTTGCTCGATCAAGCAGATTTTCTATGACATATCAATATTAATATTAAGGGCCAAAATTATAGAGTCCTAAGATGTAAAAGATGTCTCTATTTTTTTT
>NW_021546742.1:0-1382 GCF_001605985.2 Dendrobium catenatum
AGGCCCACATCAAAGAAGCTTCTATTTATACTCTCTAAGTTAAATATATAAAAAACAACTATCCTCTTTCTTTAATCACATAACTAAGTAAACAAATAATTGATATAGAATTTTTTTTTTTTTTTGAGCATGTCCTTAAAAAGTTGCAAAAATAAGAGTTCTTATGATCCTAGGGTTGTCAAAATAAGTCAATGAGTCGGGTTTGTATTCGACCTAAATTCGGTCAACCCGAAACCGACCTGCTTAATAAACAAGTCAAAAAATTAAACTCAAATCAGACCCGATAACCCAATTTAATTTTAAAAAATTATTAGCTTATTAAGCATAGATTTTAAGTTACATGATGAAAAATACGAATATTATCACAACATATAGAAGAAATTATAAAAATTAAACAGGTCAAACATGGGTTAGTGGGTTGATCCGAACTCAAATTTTGTACGCTGGGTTTGATTCGAATTGACAGATATGATTCCTAAATTATTTGGAATATTTAAAAATCACATAAAATGCCAATTTATCTATTCATATTAGGAAATTTTGTGTGGATGTAGACATTCATGATTCAACTCAATAGAGTTTCAATTCCATTACGTTATTTTTTTAATAAAAATGTTATCACCTACCTAACTGTAGGATTTTTGGATAACTATTTTAATGGTAATTTTGTCGTCATTCTTCTGAATGTTCAGGGCCATTTTGGACATTTCACACATCCGAATTTGAATTCCAAACTTGCCGTTTGAGCTCTCCTCTCCCTTTAAAGAAGCCCACTTCAAATTAAAGCATCACGCAGATCTTCACTGCAAATCTCTCTCTCTCTCTCTCTCCACAGTCTTCAGCTCCACCGGTTGCGAAGCAAACAGAAGTTCAGAGAGATCAAAAATGGCTGGAGTTGTATTAATCTTGAGGGGGTGCAGAGACGAAGAGAGTGTGAAGAAGAGGGCCAAAGGAGACGAAGAGAGGGAAAGGGAAAGAGAAAGGCAACTTTCTCTACTAGCCTTTCTCGTGGCGGCGATTCGGAGGTCGGTGGTGGCGTGCAGAGCGGCGGAGCAGAGGGGAGTTGAGGCGGCGCCGGGGATGGCTCTTGGGCACATGGAGATCGGCTGGCCGACTGATGTGCAGCACGTTTCGCATGTCACATTTGACAGATTTCATGGATTTGTGGGTCTTCCGGTTGAGTTCGAGGTCGAGATACCCTGTCGTGTTCCGAGTGCCAGGTCTCGCTATAGGGTTTTCTTTTATTTCTTCACTAATTCTGATTTTTTTTTGTTTACATTTGCTGATTTTGTTGTTTGGTCTTTTAATGCGAGTTCCTCATTAGTTTTTTATCTATATTATCATCAATATTTTGTCGGACAAATTTTAATTTCAGCCATAGT
>NW_021546743.1:0-255 GCF_001605985.2 Dendrobium catenatum
GATACCTAAAATCAATCCTAAAACACTAATATTTGAATTTTAATTAAAAACTCTTCTTTGTCCCTTTCAACAAACAAATCAAATATATATAACTCTAACCAAATCGCCCTATGTAGGATCTACCAAAATCACACAGCCTGCACATACTTAGATGAGTTTGATAGGGCACGACTATTAGCTTTAGGTTAGGCTGTTGTTTTGCTTTACTTTTCTGTACTTTGTTGTGACGCCCTGCATGTGACCCGTGTGCTGATT
>NW_021546744.1:0-280 GCF_001605985.2 Dendrobium catenatum
GTGAATACTCCAGTTTACAATTCAAAAATTTCTTATCCACTCATGGCATTTTACATCAATTTAGCTGTCCATATACGCCCCAGCAAAACGGTATTGCAGAGCGTAAACATCGTCATATAATTGAGACTGCTCGTGCTTTGTTAATACAGGCTCGTCTTCCCACTCATTTTTGGGTTGAATCTGTACTAACCGCCGTTTATTTGATTAATCGTCTTCCTTCTCACAATACTAACTCTATGTCTCCATTTCAAAAATTATATAAACATCCTCCTTCCTACTC
>NW_021546745.1:0-241 GCF_001605985.2 Dendrobium catenatum
CATCGATGAACACAACTTAATATTGAACAACAAGTAATATATGAAGTTTAAAAGTTAATCAATGCAAGATTTATTAAGAAGGAGAAAGTAGGCTCCGAAAATTTGGCCCCGGCCTCCACTTGACTATTTGCTTTCCTTCGGCGAGGGAGTTTTAACGGAATTAAGTTTCGGGATAAATTTTGGGAAGGCATATGGGTTTGTAAGTAATACACTACCCAGAGATTTCACTCTCATTTTGCGA
>NW_021546746.1:0-210 GCF_001605985.2 Dendrobium catenatum
TATTCATTAAAAAGTTTAGCAAAATATCTCATCCATATTTGTTGAACATCATCTTTTAAGAAAAGTATTTTTTTATCTTTTTTTTTTAAACTCCATTAGTATTTTTTTATCTTCATCCTTAATACACTTTTCTTATAAATAGTTACAAATTTTCTTAAAACAAAAAATGATCATGTCTAATCTTAATTATATCCTGTAATATCCTTTTCA
>NW_021546747.1:0-300 GCF_001605985.2 Dendrobium catenatum
ATGCGGATGGTCACCATTTTGGCGACCGGGCTGAAAGTCTCGGTGTAGTTGACGCCAAATTCTTGCGAACAGCCTTGCGCTACTAGACGTGCTTTGTGCCGCTCTATTTTACCGTTGGGAAGAAGCTTGTTCTTGAAAGTCCATTTGCAGCCCAATATGGGTTTGTCGTGTGGACGAGGAACTAGCGACCACGTCCTGTTTTGCTGTAGAGCAGAGAATTCTGCTGTCATTGCAGAGCGCCAGTGTTCGTGTTGTGATGCCTGTTTGAATGACGTTGGAGCAGAGATGGCGTGTGTAACT
>NW_021546748.1:0-912 GCF_001605985.2 Dendrobium catenatum
GGCAGCCGTCATTAACATATCGGCCTGGACGATACGTTTATCGGCCAGGATGATTAGTTCAAAATAGAAAGAAGTAGCCGCCTTAGACAGTTAAGGCATACTGTATTTTTAAATTATCGGCCAGGACGATCACCAGATCGGCTTGGACAAAATTACCAAATTATGCCTTAATTGACAGGAAATCAAGGGAGTAATTAAGGATTATTGATATGATCATACCGTCCTGGACGAGCGCAGGATCGGCCAGGACGATCCATTCAAAATCCTTAAGTTACTTTAGGACGATAAATGTCGGCCAGCTCAAAAATAGGGCGATGTTAAGGATGATTTGCCTCTGATTTGAACTGATCGCCAGGACGATCGTGAGATTGGCCTGGACGATCAAGCCAAATTTCAATCTTCCAGGACTGTTCCCAGGGCGATACTTTGGCCGATCTTCCAAGTTTATACTGATCGGCCAGGCTGATGACCGTATCGGCCTGGACGATAAAGTCGGCTACTTGCAATTAATGAGTTCCTCTTGAGCTCTTCTATTTAAGAGCTCTTGTTCAACATTTTTCAACACCTTTTGGCTACTGCCTTGACCTGAGAAGACCTTGAGGAGAGAAAGACATAAAGGGAGAGAGAGAGGATCTTGTGAGGGGGAGCTTGTGAGGGGATTCACAAGGATTGCTTCAAGGATCGCTCAGCTTGTTCTTCATCTGGAGTTTCTCATCCGTGGAAGGGTCGTTAGAGGTAAGGAGTTAGCTTTTGGTTGTGGTTCTCTGCCAGCTTCAGAAGGAAGCAAAAGGAGATAGGTTCTCTGCCTTGCCGGGGTGGCAAAAAGGAGGTTCTTGTGAGGGTTGCTTCGCCTAGCTGTGGGGGCTAAAGGAGAGTTTGTAGTGCAATACTTAGAGGGTGCCTCCAAGGAGT
>NW_021546749.1:0-1402 GCF_001605985.2 Dendrobium catenatum
AATAAGTTTTTCTAGAAATGCAAGAGTGGTAATTCTAAAATCCTTTGGCCGACTTGGAATAAGTGTTGTGGTACCTTGGAGGATGGTGGTTTGGGTTGCAAGAACATGGTAGATTTAGCTCATGCCTTTTCCTATAAACATTGGTAAAACATTCATGGTAATTCTAGTCTTTGGTCTAAATTTATGACTTATAAGTACTGTTTTGGTAATCATCCAACAACTTGTACTTATAAAATGGATGACTTTAGGGTAAGGAAAAGACTTTGCAATATCAAATGGGAAGTGGAGCCTTATATTCTTTGGGGTATTAGTTGGGCTAATTTGTTTTTTTGGCAAGATAGGTGGCTGAACTAGTTGTCTATTGATAATATGCTCAATTCGATTTCTACCTCTGCTATCAAGGTGAATTATTTTATTACCAATAATTGCTAGAATATTCAGAAACTTTTACAAGTTATTCTTATGTCTATTATTAATCATATTTTGCAAATTTTATTAAACAATAATGCTGATGATCTTATGTTGTGCAACATGGCTAACAATGGCAATTTTAGCATTAAGAAGGCTTGGAATACTTTTAGATCCAAGTATGACTCTTCCAAAGTTTTTACTATGTTATGGAACAAAAGCATTCCCTCTTCTTTTGCTACTTTTATTTGGAGAGTTTTACATAATTTCATTTCTACTAATGAGATTTTAATTAAGCATGGTTTCATTCTTGCTTCTAAGTGCCAATGTTGTTATCATGTTGAGAATATGCATCACGTTTTTATTTTTGGGCCCATTGCTATTAAACTGTGGCATCACTTTGAGGATATTTTTAAACTCAATTATTTTAAGGGTGATATTTCTATTAAGGATGTCTTTCATTTGTGGTTCGCTAATGTGAGAGGTCATGTTGTCAATCTTATTCCTTCCCTTATTCTCTGGTACCTCTGGCTTAGTAGGAATAACTCACTTTTTAAGAATATCACCATGAATCATGACCAAATTATTAGAAATGTGAAAGATAATATCTGTAGGCTATTTAATGTTAATCTTCTTAGCTCCAAGAATTTTAGAGGTTATTCTCATGTTGCTAGGGAGTTTGGTATTGTCCTTAATGATAAGGCTATCAATGATAGTTATATATTGATTTATTGGATGAAACCTCCTCTCAATATGGTTAAGTTAAATAGCGATGGGTTTATTAAGGGGGATTTGTGTGGTTGTGGTGGCATCATTAGAGGTTATAATGGTAATTTTGTTGTTGCTTTTGCTAGTCCTCTTCCCGCTTGCTCTGTTATTTACTCCGAGCTTTCTATTATCTTGTTTGGTTTGAAATTTTGTCTTTCCCTTGGTCTTGTTAATATTTGGATTGAAGTTGATGCATCACACATGCTTTGTTACCTTAAAGACAATA
>NW_021546750.1:0-306 GCF_001605985.2 Dendrobium catenatum
CTAATGGCTCATCTCCGGCGTCATACTACCGGGGTAGAAGGAACTTCAGGATCATAGAAAGATGTTTGTTGTCCACAAGAAGGAGGCGGGTGTGGTTGGCTAAACTAGCCTGGATACTTCCACTTAGTGTCATTCACCCCGTCTAAAAGAGACTTCAACATAAGCTGGAGTTGATGAAAGTTTTTGATGAACTTAAGGGGTTTGTTCTTTTTCCTTTCTTTCTCATCCTTATCATTAGAAATCTCCTTCTTAGTTAGCTCCTTCAGTTAGTAATTTTCAAGGTTTGAATCAAACCCGACACCAAAC
>NW_021546751.1:0-267 GCF_001605985.2 Dendrobium catenatum
ATGTCCTTTTAATCTCCTGAATGCTTCGCTCTGTGTTCTGCAGCTCTTTTAAAATTCATGTTCGCAACTCATACATGAAAGGTGCCTTCAACCCTCTTACATACAATCCTACAGACTGCAACATACTGAAGTAGGCAGGCGATGTAGCAACATTAAATGATATTGCATTCTCAAAAAAAAATCTCCCAATGTCCATGCAAACCTGTCGCCAACTCTCTAGTACCAGCTGTAGGCATCATCTCTGCTTCTCCTCTATCCACTCCTGGA
>NW_021546752.1:0-241 GCF_001605985.2 Dendrobium catenatum
TAGTTGGCAAGCATCACATAAATATCCTTAGTGAAGTCTAACTTAGGTATGACTCTAACTAGGTTTTTCTAAGTGATGTTTCTAACTATTTTCATACTAGCATGGCATAGTCTCATATGCCATAGCCACGAGTCATCTATTATTATTTTTAAGCAAAAAGAATTTAAACTATCAATGCAATCAAGGTCTAACATATAAACATTGTTCATTCATTTTCCTTCTAAAACAAGTTTGTCATTTA
>NW_021546753.1:0-8166 GCF_001605985.2 Dendrobium catenatum
TCAAACTGAAATTAAACCTAACACTGACCTAACCAGGGCCTGGAACCATTGGGCTTTTGTAGATCTCCCTGAGACCTTTCCAATGAGCCTAAGAACACCTAATTTGGACAAGTGTGGACGTAGTTATGATTTTTTCAAGTTCCCTTGAATTTCTGGAACTATTAATTCGGCCATTATACAGTCAGCAGCCCTTTACACGCGCCACGCGCTGATTGGCTGGGCAATCATTGGCGCTAACTGTTAATGGTCCGATTAACCACAGCCGTCGGATGGAGGATCGGACGGCTGGGATTAAACGCGCTCCGATACCGCGGGATCTAATCCGAGCCATTGATCGAAATCAACGGCTGAGATTACGTCTTCAACCTCTCGCTTGTATCCGAGACCGTGGAGCTTCTCCGGCGTGATCCGAGCAATCCCGCTGGCGAACTCTGATGAAATTTCACAGAGAGGATCAGGATAGTAAAAACCTTCAATCCAACGGTGGAGATCCGTTGGGGTGAAGGTTTCCTTCACACTTGACCGGACTACCTAGCTAGGGAGCTCGGGATGCGGGGATTACCGTAGAGAAAGTCTCAACGAATGAGCTTCTCTATCAGGAAGCTTCAGGGGATGATGACGAACTGATCTCCTTCAGATGTCGGGACCGGAGGACGGCCGGAGGTGTGACTTCGAGCGGGATGCCGAAAGCTTTCACGGGCGCTTACTTGAACGGGTGAAGGGATCGATCTGGGAGCTCAAAGGGAGAGCTTGTGAGGTCGCAGGAGCTCTGGGAAATGATCTCGAGGGATTCAGGATGCTTCTCGCGGTCTGGGGAACTCGAGCCTATTCAGCCACCTTTTGCAAGCTTGGACGGTCGAGATTGAGCTGGAGGGGGCTCGGATTGCTGCCAGGTGGAAGATGGCGACGTCCTAGGGAGGTCGTGGGGATCAGAAAAGTGGGCAGCAACTTTGATCCAGGAGTTGTCTGGGGGGGGACCACCGAAACTCATTTTCCATTAGTTCTGACCGCCGCCGGCCATGGTTTGGGTCGGGTTGAATGGGTGAGGCCGATGGGGACATGCTGGAGTCAATTTGGCCTGGGGATGTCTGGATTGAACTGGTGGCTCGGTTCGAGTCGAATTGAGCTCGATCTAGATCAGGTCAGACCCTGGGTTTGGTATGGGAGATAGGTCTGGGTCTGGTGCACCCAATGCAAGTAGAAATTTGATTCAATTTGGTATGGGTTAAAAGATGGCTCGGGTTGATCCAAATCTGCTCGGTTCGGGTCGATTTGGGCTCAACCCAGGTCAGGCCAAACGTTGGGCTTGAGGTGGGAAGTAGGTCTGGGTCTAGTGGACCCAATGCAAGTGGCAATTGGGTCCAATTTGATCTGAGTTGGAAGATGGCTTGGGAACATGTGTTTTTGGCTACTTTGGGTTAGCCTAAAACCTGACCCGTGTTAGCCCAGAGCATGGGCTGGCTGGAGGAGGTGTGTTGGACCTAGGGCCACCTATGGGAGGTGTTGATCAAGTTCAATTGGGCTTAGGTTAAGAATTGGCTCAATCCCAAGTGATCTTGGGCACTTTGGATTAGCCTAACTCTTGACCCAAGTGAGCCCAAGGGTTGGGCTAGTCAAGGAAGGTGTATTGGGTCAATGGGAACCCAATGACACCTTGATTTGGATTCAATTTGATTAAGGTTAAGAGATGGCTCAAGGGAGACCTCTCTTTGGTAACTTGGGTCAAGCTAAATGACTAACCCAAGTGAGCCCAAGGCTTGGTTCTCCAAGAGAGGTCTCTTGGGTACCCAAGGGGCCATCCCTTACATTCAAAAGGACTTGGAATGGACTTGATTCAAATGTTTGAAAGAGAAGGGGCGTATGGGTTAATGGGTCAAACTTATTTGACTTGGTCAACTAGGTTGACCCAAGGTCTGGGTTCAAGTTCAACAAGTTGGGTTTGATATTTGAAACTTGTTGAAAGTGGTTTCAAAGAATTTGGAGTTGATTTGGATTGAAATGGGCATTTGAAATCCCCAAAGGGGTATTTTGGGCAATTTTAACCCATTGGTCAGCTAGGGTTAAAAATGGGTCTGAAAAAAAATGCAGTTTACTGCTCAATGGGTTACAATCAAGGGTCTGGAAGTGATTGGAGGCTTTAATGAGGGCTCCAAGATCAAAATCTTCAAGGTGTTAGGTCTAATGGCATAGGCTGTAAATATTTGAAGGTTTTACAGCCTTTGGATTTTAATTTAGATTCTGGGGTTAGGGACCTCAGAATGGGCTCAAAATTTGAGGGTAACCTCTAGAGACATGTCTTATCACTTTGTAAGTGATAAACCCTGAATCAGAGGTTATTTGACTGGGTTTTGAAATGTTTGAAAAATCCTTGATAAAGGTCTTTAGGACAGGGCCTTAAGACTTTGGATTTGAGTCTGGATTTCTAGATTTGGAATAGATTTCAAGTTTGAATGATTAATATTGAAATATCCAAATCATTTACAATCATGTGGTGATTGTTAATGAATGGATAGGGTCAAAGATAGATCAAAGGTAGGAATAAAGTCTAAATTGAAGTTTGGATTCTTAAGTTGATTGGGTCAAAGTTTGGATGTGTTTGAAGCTCAAATTAATTTGGGTTTGAATTGAATGAAGTTTGAAATTTGAATTGATCAAGGGTAGGAATTAATTTGAGGTTGGAGTTGATCAAAGATAAGGATTGATTTAAGGTTGGAGTTGATCAAAGGGTTTAGAAGAATTCTAAGATCTAGGATCTAGAGGGGCTCTAGAATTTTGATTATGGAAGAATCCTAAGCTCTAGAGTTGGCCCTAAGGTCTTGGATCTAGAAAAGAATCTTAAGCTCTAGAGTAGGCCCTAAGGTCTGGCTCTAGGAAAGAATCTTAAACTCTAGAGGGGATCCTAGGACCTAGAATTAATCTGGGGTTTGGAAGGTCCTTAGTGACCTCATACAAAAATGAGGTCAATAAATGGACCCCCAATGTGTGTGGTAGAAGGAACTTCTACTGCACACATTGGCGTTGACCGAATAGAAGTAGAATCTTAAGAGTGTAAAGGAGGGCATCACCCAACCTTAGGTCTATAGGATGCTAATAGAAGACTTACACCTATTAGACAAGAGAACTAGTGAAACCAAGGTAGGGAATACCTAACCTTTGGTCTAAGGAAGGGCATCACCCAACCTTAGGCCTATATGATGCTGATAGAACACTTACTCCTAATAGACAAATTAATTGGAAACCAAAGTAGGGAATACCTAGCCTTGGGTCTAAGGAAGGGCATCACCCAACCTTAGGTCTACAAGATGCTGATACAAGACTTACTCCTAGTAGACAGATCAACTGGGAAACCAAGGTAGGGAATACCTAGCCTTGGGTCTAAGGAAGGGCATCACCCAACCTTAGGCCTATAGGATGATGATAGAAGACTTACTCCTAATAGGCAAATTAACTGGAAACCAAAGTAGGGAATACATAGCTTTGGGTCTAAGGAAGGGCATCACCCAACCTTAGGTACACATGATGCTGATAGAAGACTTACTCCTAGTAGACAGATCAACTGAGAAACCAAGGTAGGGACTACCTAGCCTTGGGTCTAAGGAAGGGCATCACCCAACCTTAGGCCTATAGGATGCTGATAGAAGACTTATTCTTAATAGGAAAATTAACAGGAATAGTCATGTGGGGAGGAAACTTGCTCTACACAGTGGACCAAAACTGGCAAACTAGGATGCTGCCATGAAGGGCGTACTCCACCACTAGCGAATGGTCAAGTGGGAAGGAAACTTGCTCCACACAGAGGACTGAAACTGGCAAACTAGGATGGTGCCACGAAGGGCGTACTCCACCACTAGCGAATGGTCATGTGGGGAGGAAACTTGCTCCATACAGAGGACCAAAACTAGCAAACTAGGATGGTGCCACGAAGGGCGTACTCCACCACTAGCGAGTGTGAATCAGGATGGTGCCACGAAGGGCGTACTCCATCACTAATCCCCAAGTCAAATGTCAGGGTGGTACCACGGAGGGCATACTCCACCACTAGCGAATGGTCATGTGGGGAGGAAATTTGCTCCAAACAGAGGACCGAAACTGGCAAACTAGGATGGTGCCACGAAGGGCGTACTCCACCACTAGCAAATGGTCATGTGGGGAGGAAACCTTCTCCACACAGAGGACCGAAACTGGCAAACTAGGTTTGTGCCACGAAGGGCGTACTCCACCACTAGCGAATTGTCATTTGGGGAAGAAACTTGCTCCACACAGAGGACCGAAACTGGCAAACTAGGATGGTGCCACGAAGGGCGTACTTCACCACTAGCGAGTGTGAATCAGGATGGTGCCACGAAGGGCGTACTCCACCACTAATCCCTACGTCAAATGCCAGGGTGGTGCCACGGAGGGCGTACTCCACCACTACCGGGTGCGATCCTAAGGGAGGGGACGGTGCGACCCTAAGGAGAAGGCGAAGAGCGTTAAAAAGTAAAAAAAATTAAAAAGGAAAGAACCGGGTTGCGAATCAAGAAGGAAAATTTCATTAATTGACAAAATGAGCTACATCAAGCATAGTATTTCTTAAGGAAACGCCCATTGACAGGTAGCATTGGGTGATTTCCTTTACAGTCTACTAACTGATACGAGCCTCCTTCGTAGACAGTCTCTATGACGAAGGATCCTTCCCAAGTGGGTTCAAATTTGCCTCCCAACTTTCGATGGGCTAAGATGGGCCTCCGAAGGACCAACTCCAAGTCTCCCGCTTGGAAGGTCCTAGGTCGCACTAGCTTATCATGGGCTTGAATCATACAGGATTTATATAACTCTAAACTTTGTTGAGCTTGGAGACGTTGTTCTTCAAGGACTTTGAGTTCTTCCAACTGCAGTTTTGCATTTTGTTCATTTGTAATCTAATTCTGAACTGCAATCCTGATCGAAGGGATTTATATTTCAAGTGGTAGAACGGACTCAGATCCATACACTAGCGCAAACAGGGTAGATTGGGTCGGGATTCTATAAGTGGAACGATAGGCCCACAGAGCTTCCACCAACCGCTAATCCCACTGTCGTTTGTTATCATCAAGGGTCTTTTTAACAATTTGCACCAAGGTTTTGTTGTAGGCCTTGGCTAATCCATTCGCCCGAGTGTAATAGATCGTCGAGTATCTCCAATCAATATTATGGCGTCTTACAAAACTATTGATTTTTGTAGACTTGAATGTGAACCCATTATCAGATATGATTCTGCGAGGTACGCCGAATCGATATACGATATGGTCACGAAATAATTTTAAGACATGGTGTGATGTTACGTTGCGTAGGGGAATTGCTTCCGCCTACTTTGAAATGTAATTAGTCGCTGCTAATATGAAACGATGACCTCTCGCGGAGGGAGGGTCAATCAGCCCAATGATATATGTGCCCCAACTCTCGAAGGGCCACGAGGCTATCGTAGGGTGTAACACATTAGGTGGCTGATGTAAAACCACACTGTGAACCTGACATTGATGACAGTGCTTTGTAGTATTCATACAATCATCAATCATTGTAGGCCAATAGTATCCAAGTCTTTTAATTTTCAATTTCATTTTTGGACCCAATTGATGTGCACAGCATAGTCCTAAATGAACCTCATTAACAATCTTCAGGGCTTCTCGCTGGTCTAAACAGCATAGCCACATGTGATCGAAGGACCAACGGTATAACAAATTATTGACTAGTGTATAAGATAGGGCACGTTTCTTAATCTGGTTGGAGAGTGATTTATTCTGGGGAAGCTTCCCTTCTTTAAGGTAGTCGATTAAGGGTCGTCTCCAATCACCTTCTTCGTCGATTGTCGAAGAGGCAGAAAGGATCTGAAGGGGAGTCTTACTGATGTGTTCCAAATTTATAAGATAGAGAGCTTTACGACCCTGAATCTCTATAGGGATGGAATCCTCCTCAGGACACGCAAATTCCTTTGCAAGTTTTGCTAAGGCATCCGCTGCAGAATTACTTCCACGGGGAACCCTATATAAAGTGGCCGTAGGAATCTGTTTCAACAAGTGAAGTGTGTACTGGTGGTATCTTAGGAGATTAGGATTCAAGACTTTATAGGTTCCGGCCACTTGGTTAATCACTAATTGGGAATTTCTAAAGATCTTAATCTCTTTAATTTCCATTAGAATTACAAGTTCCAAACCGGTTATCAGAGCTTCGTATTCAGCTTGATTATTTGTGCAGGGCTCTGATAAATGGTAGGAGAAATGCATCATTCCTTTTTCTGGCGTTATAAAAATTAGACCGACTCCAGCCTTTCCAGGAATTATAGATTATTGGGTCGCATTCCTACGGGAGGATGCTTCTCCATCAAATTACAATTCCCAGACGGCCTCGTCAGATTCTCTCAAACTCATGAAAGGACAAGTCGTTGCCAACTTTCTGGCAGCACACCCACTGCCGGTAGACTCTCCTCTGAATGATGATTTACCCGACAACATAGGTCGGGTCATAAGATACTACAAAGGATTTACTCTTGAAATCAAACTGATTGAGTGGGAGAGCATGTAGTGCCTCAGTTTCTGGGCTGCAAAAACTAAAGCAAGACAATGCTTTTGAATTGACGGATATCGAATTTCAGTAGGAAGAAGTCTTCGACTAAGGTAATAGAGAGCATTCTCCTTTCATTCGTTGTTGAATTGAGCCAACAGGGCACCTAAAGACTCATCTAAGGCTGCAGTGTAGAGAATTAACGGCTTTCCCGGAATTGGGGCTGCAAAAACTGGTGGGTTAGAAAGATATTGTTTAATGTCATCGAAAGCATTTTGGCACTTCTCGTCCCATATGAATTTAGTGTCTTTTTTTGCAAGTACAGAAAAGGATTGACATCTCCCGGAAAGATTAGAAATAAATCTCCTTATATACGCCAATATACCTTGTAGAGACCTTAACTGGGTAAGGCTCTTAGGAGGTGGCATATCTAAGATGGCTTCAATTTTAGCAGGGTCAATCTCAATTCCGCGATGCCTCACTACGAAACTTAAGAATTTCCCTGAGGTGACGCCAAAGGCACACTTCAAGGGGTTCATTTTCAGATCGTAGCGGCGCAATCGCTCAAATACAACTCTTAAGTCATACAGGCGAGCCTCTTTGACTTTGCTCTTGAAAACTAAATCATCAATATAGCACTCAACTTGATTATGAATTAAGTCGTCAAAGATATGGGTCATGCCCGTTGGTAGGTTGCCCCGGCATTCTTTAAGCCAAATGGCATCACCTTGTAACAAAAGATTCTAATAGGGGTTATAAACGCAGTATTTCTCTCTTCTTCTAGAGCCATCTTGATTTGGTTATAACCCGACGAGCCATCCATGAATGAGAAAATGGCATGTGAGGAGGCAATGTCCACCATGAGTTCTGATATAGGTAGGGGGAACTCATCCTTAGGACATGCCTTATTCAGATCCCTATAATCAACGCAAATCCGAATTTGACCATTTTTCTTTCGGACCGGCACGACGCTGGCCACCCAAGAGGGGTATTGTTCCTCTCGAATAAACCCGGCTTCGACCAATTTCTTAACTTTAGAAACGACTTGTTGCTCGATTTTTAAGTGCATGCGTCGAGGAGCTTGTTTGACAGGAATGGCATCGTGCCGAACTCCAAGTTTATGAATCGCTACCTCAGTAGGTAAACTTGGCATTTCATCGTATGTCCAGGAAAAGCAATCCCTAAACTCAGACAGCAGTTGAATCAAATCTTTGGTTTCACCCTCGCTCAGTAGAGCACTTATAAAGATTGGACGGGGGTCATCATCGGTTCCCAGGTTAATTTCTTTTAATTCATCGTCTGTCGATTTAATTTCTTCTTCTAATTCAGGAGGTGCATCCCAAACTCGAAGGTCATCGGGATCATCTAAAGTCTCCAAACAGAGCCTATCAAGAGCACAGAAAGGATCTGTAGGGACATTTGGCGATTCAAGATGGTAAGTTTTTATTAGGCAATACTCATCGTCATCGAATGAACTAACAGTTCCAAAACCGATACCACTTGACGGATTATTCTTAATTTTTGCTTGCCAAATATTTTCGTGGTATCTAGCCTGACCCTTAGTCCATCGGTATGGTACAAAACCTTTAGAGAAAGTATTTTTTACACAAGCAGGGAAGTAGTCGAAAGGTAATTCCATTAATTCAT
>NW_021546754.1:0-201 GCF_001605985.2 Dendrobium catenatum
TCCCAGAGTCTGAAACCCACTTCCTCAGGGTGGATATGTGAAACATGTTGTGCACGTCCGACATCGAATCAGAAAGCAACAGTCGGTAAGCAGATTTTCCAATTCGTTCCAAAATCTCAAACGGTCGTAAGGTATGTTGGACCGTGAACTGAACTTGCTTACCCTTCCAAAGTCTGGAAGTAAAGCGTCCATCTCGATCAG
>NW_021546755.1:0-205 GCF_001605985.2 Dendrobium catenatum
GTAATTATAAAATTTAAAAATCAAATAAATCAATTTTGTTAGAGTTTAATAACTTTACACAATCACTATAAATAAGAATGTGAGACATCTTAGAATGTAAGTAAAAATAAGTAAATAAGAATTTTTGCGAAGTCTTTACATAAATCAATTATGAGCAATTATATGATCTAGTAAATGACAAATTGTTTATAATAGTTAACTTACC
>NW_021546756.1:0-288 GCF_001605985.2 Dendrobium catenatum
TCCAGCCCTTAGAAAATTTTTCACTGGTTTTAGATATCACTAAGCCCCTTAATTGATTTTCTTAAAATTAAACCCTAATTAACCTTTAAAACTTCCAAAAATTTTAATAAATCAAATTTAAACCTAACAAAATACATATAAGACCTCTAACTGACCATAATCAAACCCTTAATCAATGAAAAATAAAACCAATTTGATTTTACAACAAATTAAAGTTTAATTTAATTTTAAGTAAAATTCAATATTTAATTAATTTAATTAAATAAAAATTATTAAAAATTCCATAAA
>NW_021546757.1:0-273 GCF_001605985.2 Dendrobium catenatum
ATGTCTCAGATGATTCAAAGAGAATACAGTCCAAATCAATTGACTTGCAACCTGATTTGAAATATGTTGAGGAACCTGAAAGAATATTGGATTATGAAGTAAAACAGTTGAGACATAGAGCAATACCTTCTGTAAAAGTTGTGGAAGCATGGAATAGAAAGAGATACCACATGGGAACGAGAAGCTGAAATGAGAAGTCAATATCCTCATCTTTTTAACTAAGGTATATTTCATAGTACTTGTTTAATTTCGAGGACGAAATTTTTTTAAGGA
>NW_021546758.1:0-308 GCF_001605985.2 Dendrobium catenatum
GGGATAAAGGCTTGATGTTGTTGTTGTTGTTGTTGTTTGTGAGTATATCTTCTTTGATATTAGAGAATAGAAGCTCTCTCTCTAACATAAGGAAGAATTCTCACAAACAAAATCAATAATCAAAGGCAAGAGTAACGAGGGATCTTGATGTGACAAAAAGGATTTAAACATTATAAATTCAAGATAGATTTGCTTAAGCAAGCTTAAAAAAAGAACTTAATTTCATACACAATCTTTAATTTGAAATAGAATTTTGATTAGAAAAGAAAACTTTGCCACTAAAATAGGTTAGAGAAAGAGACACAATC
>NW_021546759.1:0-293 GCF_001605985.2 Dendrobium catenatum
TTGAAGTCAATGATATTAGATTATCAGCTCCTACTATTAATGATGAAGGGTATGAGACAATGAAGGTAGAGCAGGCACAGTTGAGGCAGAGCAGGAGGGCGTCTTTGGGGTTGAGCAACATGTGTTACGTGACAGGCCTGTACGTCGACCACAGCATTACACACTAGGCAGTGATGCTTTACCCCATAGAGGACGTAGGAGACGTTAGTTTATGATATCTTTTGATTATGTATTATGTAGACTTCTACTGATATTGCATTTGGTGATTAATGAATATGACTTTGCTTATATTT
>NW_021546760.1:0-487 GCF_001605985.2 Dendrobium catenatum
TCGGGCATTTACTTCAATATTTATGTAAGTTTTAATAGATATAGTGTGAGGCGTAAGCCTCATGCCAGTGAGGCGAGGCGGGCCTCAACCAAGTTAAGGCGCAAGCCTCATAAAAAAATTCGAGGCGTAAGCATTGAGGCATTTTTTACTGGAATTGCATAAAGGTGAGCCTCATATTACGTAATTTTAAACCATGCCTAAAACCCCTCAATAGAATTCGGTAGTCGAAAGGGAAAACATAACAATAATAGAAGCCGTCCGAGCAATGTTGGCAGAATACTCACTTTCTAAATATTTTTGGGCTGAAACGGTTAGCACTGCATGTTATGTTTTGAATAGGGTGATGTGAGATCTTTTTTAAATAAAACACCTATAAATTGCTAAAATGCAGAACACCTAATTTGTCTCATTTGCATGTTTTTGGTTGCAATGTGTTTATACATAACAATAGAAAATCTGTCTTAGAAAAATTTGATCCAAAATCAGA
>NW_021546761.1:0-274 GCF_001605985.2 Dendrobium catenatum
ACTCGAACAAAAATACGCAGAAATTGAACTAAACGAGTAGAGGACTTGTATGAAGAACAGAGGACTTGTGGACCTAAATCTGAACAAAATTCTAAATGTTTTTTTTTAAAGGTCAAAATCAAATGAAATAAAATCAGATTGGAATTAAATTCAAATCATTTGAATACAAGATTGCACTTGCAAAGATTCCATAAGACTTTGAACAAGCACTTGAACTTGTTCTTTGAACTCGAACATTGCAACATCAGGGGACCCGAACATAGAACTCAAACTC
>NW_021546762.1:0-206 GCF_001605985.2 Dendrobium catenatum
ATGAACATAAAGACTCTTGCTTATCTCAGAGTTGATACTAGCAAGCTTTCAACCGACAGGTTGGTGCTTCGTGGGTTCAACGAGAAGGGCGAGAGGGCTTTAGGTTCAATCACTTTACTCCTAGAAATAGGAGGGTTAAAAACTGAAGCTAAATTCCACATAATTGATTCGACTACGTCCTTTAACGCACTTCTAGGTAGACCTTG
>NW_021546763.1:0-201 GCF_001605985.2 Dendrobium catenatum
CATAAATATTTGTTTTTGTTCTGCTAGAAAAGGTTTCACTGGATAGTCCATTATTTCCAATGCAGGCTGTGATTCAACTATTATATTATCTACAGAGATAATTTCTTTGGTCTTTTTCTTTACGTATGGAACCATTTTTTTTGATGAAGTCTCCTCTTTTTCATCATCTTCTCTTTTTCTTTTCGGTGATGAACTTGCTTT
>NW_021546764.1:0-934 GCF_001605985.2 Dendrobium catenatum
TGGTCCTTTCAACCTCCATCGCCTACTATGGTTCTTCTGATCTCTATCAAATGATAACGGTCTTTTTGACCCAGGTCTCCTGCCGACTATGGTCATTCCGACCTCCGTTGCCTATTATGGTCCTTCCGACCTCCATCTACAGACAACGGTCTTTCTGACCCTAGTCTCCTACCGACTACGGTCCTTCAAGCCTTCGTCGCCTACTACGGTCCGTCCGACCTCCATCAACAGACAACGGTCTTTCTGACCCTAGTCTCCTGCCGACTATGGTCCTTTCGACCTCCGTCGCCTATTGCGGTCCGTCCGACCTCCATCACCAGACTACAGTCTTTCTGACCCCGGTCTCCTGCCGACTACGGTCCTTCCGACCAAACAAACATGTATATGTAACTCCTACCATGTAATGCAATCTATAGGATGTACATTTGCTACATCAATCCGGCCTTCTCCCTAAGAAGGGCCTCATTTGTAATCGATTACAAATACTAGTGGATTCATTCAAACTGGTCCAGGCCCTGTGGTTTTTCCCCCTTTTTAGGGGTTTTCCTCGTAAAAACTCTGGTGTCTCTTATGAATGTTTCACCCCCTCACTTATCTGCTTGTGTGCTGAATCTTCGTACAATGCTAAGACGTTAAACCATATATTTTTCTACCGCCGCGAATATTCCTGGACGCAACAATTATAATTTATTAAATGATTAAATAAAGCAATGTAAGTAATGTAGTCTCAAATACCTTTGCAGTACCCAAGGTTTAAAATTGCGTAATTAAGCCTCGAGTCAGTTTTCGTCCGTGAGGCGAGGCGTAAGCCTCGAGGCGGTCTGAGGCGTAAGCCTCACAGTCACAGAATTGCGTAAATGAAAAATTAAGGATTTTAGTAGGAAAATAATAGCAATTTTGTACCTTACAATAAAAACATCTAAATGATATATGA
>NW_021546765.1:0-2162 GCF_001605985.2 Dendrobium catenatum
TGCATGTAAATGAAAAACATGTGTAGTACAAGTAAAGAGAAGAATATGGGGATCATTCATGAGTTGTCCATTTGCATAAAGTGAGAATCTTTGCCTTTGCTTTGGGTATCCATGAACATTTACAAAGAAGCAAGAGTCATAAAAAGATATCATAATAAGCATGAAGGAATTTATCATTTCCATATAAATGCAATGAAAGAAAGATTAGTTATTATTTATAAAAACTTCCATTCCACCTACCTCAATCCGTGTCCCCTTTTCGTTTGTTCGATCAACTCTTTCCTTTCACTCAGTTTATATCTAAAAGAAATAATTAAAGAATACATTAGTGACTAATTCCTATACAATAAACTAATCCTTAACTCTAAAGTAATAAAAGTGACATTTCTATGTTTTGTTTAAGTTCCAAAATAAACCCTTCCCATATTTCATGAAATCTCTCAACCCATTTCCTCTCCTTAAAAGTTTAGGCCAAAACCTTAGATTCTAAGCACATAAGACCCTTCCTTTCCTTCAAAACATCCTTAAAATAAATTAAATTTTCGGAATTAAATAAATCAAAAATTAGGAAATCTTGTATTTCAAACAAAATTCATAAATTAATCTCTAAAATCCTCCCAAATACTAATAAAAACCATAGGGATCAAAAATATCATGATTGGGGAAAAACCCTAAATCCATAAACTCAAAACTTTGCTTAAACCCTTACAATGTCTTCACATAAAAACTTCCCCATACCCTTAGAAATATCTTTTGTGAAGGCATTTCCAAAGAGGATCAATTTTAAGTAAAACCCTAATTTTCAAAACTCATATTTTGATGAAAGAAAGTGCACATTAGAGTTTAGAAACATCCCCCTAACCTTCCCTAAACTTTTCTTAAAAGAATCTCAAAGAAAACTTAAGTTTTCTCAAAACCCTAGAAATCTTCTCATCCAAAAATCTTGAGAATGAATGGGAAAATCATTGTTCTAATGCATACCTTAGCCTTCCCTTAGTCTCCCCTACGATTTTCCCCAAGGTTGGCCACCGGAATCCACCGCCGAAGCCACCCGTTCTCCTCTCCCGTCCGCCTTCTCCCTGTCTTCGTGCTTTCGGCCGAACGAAATGAATGAGGGGACCGAATAGAATCGGTCCCCTTAAGGCTTAGGAGTTAAGGGAAAGGCCTAATTACCTATTTGCCCTCACTTAAGTAACCCATACTTGAATAAACATTAGGGGTAGAATTGGCATTATGAGACTTCTCTTAATTTTAATTCCTAAGTTAAGCAAAATCAAATATAAGTCCTTTACATCAAATTTCTTAGAATTTTGCGCATAATTTTTCAAAATTATTTCCATTGAAATCTGACATCCTCGAATTTTTCCACTTAAAACTCGTCGCGACGCTTTGAAAAGCGTGCGAGGTCCAAAACGACGTTTTGCGGGTTTTACAATTCTCCCTCCCTTATAAAAATTTCATCCTCGAAATTTAAGATAAGCTTAAGAAATCATACCTTAGTCAAATAGGTGAGGATAGCTCTCCCTCATCTCTGATTCCTTCTCCCATGTAGCATCTTTCTCCGTTCCATGCTTCCACATAACCTTGACATAAGGAATCTCTCTACTACGAAGCTGCTTAACATCATAATCTATGATCTTCTCAGGTTCTTCTACAAATGTCAGATCTGGTTGGATGTCTATTGTTTCAGTACTTAAGTTCTGAGCTTCATCAACAATGTATTTCCTCAAGGAAAGGTTGTGGAATACATTATGTACTCCACTCATGTGAGATGGCAAAATCAATCTGTAAGCCACACTGCCAACTCTCTCTGAAATTTCAAATGGCCCTACATACCTTGGACTCAGTTTTCCAATCTTGCCAAATCTCTTCACACCTTTCATGGGACTCACCTTGAGAAATAC
This sequence comes from Dendrobium catenatum, assembly GCF_001605985.2. NCBI lineage: Eukaryota > Viridiplantae > Streptophyta > Magnoliopsida > Asparagales > Orchidaceae > Dendrobium > Dendrobium catenatum. The sequence goes on from NW_021546765.1 coordinate 1,905, forward strand.
AAACTCCCCAACCTCAACAAATCTATGTTTGGCATCATAGTACTTCTTCTGTCTATCTTGTACAACCTTCAATTTATCACGAATCAATCTTATCTTTTCAGTAGCATCATCTACTAAATTAGCTCTAATGATATTTCTTTCTCCTGTCTCAGCCCAACATAAAGGAGTTCTACACCTCCTTCCATACAAAGCTTCATAGGGTGCCATACCTATACTTGTTTGGAAGCTATTGTTATAGGCAAATTCAATCAATGGAAT
>NW_021546766.1:0-284 GCF_001605985.2 Dendrobium catenatum
TTTAGGTTTTTTTTTTCTTCTTCGAGTTGTGATTCGCAGATGAAACGAGGAAGACGATTGTGGGCGGGAAGAAAGAAGAAGAAGGTACAGTTGTTTTTGTTGTCTTCTTTTATTGAAAAACTTTTTTTTTTTGAGAAAGTTAAGTATCGAATTATAAATTTTAAAATTTTAGTAAAATTTAATTTGGAGAATTTACCCTTCTAAATCTTTAAATTTATTTATACAATTCTTAAAATTTTAAATCGTATTAAAATAAATAAAAATTTTATAATATAAATGTAAAT
>NW_021546767.1:0-217 GCF_001605985.2 Dendrobium catenatum
AAAAATAAAAATAATTTACTTATATTGTTTCTAATCTTTCTGTTATTATTAAGTTTTTTTTTCCTCAAAAGTAAATAAATTTTATTGACTTAAAATAAAATTAAAAGTTATATAAAGTCTTGGAATAGAAAGATTTAAGCAATTTAAGATTTCATTTAGGACAACTTCCTTATTGTTTTCTAAATAAGCTTTTTAGTATAAAAAATTTTTATTCTAT
>NW_021546768.1:0-465 GCF_001605985.2 Dendrobium catenatum
ACTTTTTGAATTTTGATCCATGGCTAACCTTGGGAATAGTAACACTACAGAAGGTTATTCAATTACACGACCTCCCTTGTTTGACAACTTACCTTTTGATTTCTGGAAAACCCGCATGTCAACGTTTTTTACAATCTACTAATTATCGCATGTGGATGCTTATCAAAGAAGGTTATTCTCCACCTTCTAGCAAAATTAATGGTGTTAAAATAGAAGTTGATTTTACTGAATGGACTTTCGATGAACGAGATTTACCTCAATTGAATGCAAAATATTTTAACTGTTTTTTCTGTGCTTTAAAATCTAAGGATTACATGCGTGTCTCCACTTGCCAAACTAGTAAAGAAATTTAGGATAAATTGTGTATCACTTATGAAGGCACTAATGAGGTTAAACAATTCCGTTTGAATATTCTCTTGCATGATTACGAACTTTTTCGTATGAAACCTCATAAATCTGTTTCTG
>NW_021546769.1:0-215 GCF_001605985.2 Dendrobium catenatum
GGGCTCAACAAGTTTGGTTTGATGTTTTGAGTCTATTTGAGGTGGTTCTATGATTTATAAAGATCAATTTGGTCAAAATGCATGTTTTGACCTTAAAGAGCCTGTTTGGTCAACCTAGGTTGACTTGGTCAATCAGGTTAACCCAAGGTCTGGTTTGGGTCCAACAGGTTTGGTTTGGCATTTGAAACTTGCTGTAAGTGGTTGCATTCAATTTG
>NW_021546770.1:0-462 GCF_001605985.2 Dendrobium catenatum
TTTATAAAAATAAATTATATAAAAAAAAATCTGGCTCGGCACTGTATCCACTCTTGGTGTATTGGATAGTAGAATTTATGTTTTTTTGCAATTTAGAGATTAACGGTCATGATTCCTAAGACACCACGCCACGTGGTGATCATTCTTCATCAGGAGATTTGTACCTTAGAGAGCGTTCTCTGCCCACCTAGTTAAATTCCCATCGGTTGTAATCAGAATGCGTCTCTTTGATTTTTCTTCTCGGTTGTGTGTTGGAGAGATTGCTTTTCCGCGGTTTGTACCTTAGGCTCATTTTATACCAAAAAAATTTTGATTTTGTGTCGAGTGAGTGCTTCATGCCTGAACTTATCCAAAGATGATCGGTAGGGCTTTACCATTATCTATAAAGCATTGGCGATCTTGTTTATTGTTTCTTTAAGTGTATCTCTGGTCCATTTGATGGAAGAACTTTTTGATTGTCTG
>NW_021546771.1:0-488 GCF_001605985.2 Dendrobium catenatum
CGCACGAAGAGGGGCACTATTCGAGTAGGAAAAAATTTCAACTCACAAATAGCGGAAACCTCAGCCGCCAGAAAACCGGAGGGAGAAAGAAAGAGAAGTTGCAAATTCTTCAAAGACTTAAGAGGCCTATTTATAGGTTTTGGAGAGAATAGGGGGAAGTTATCACAATTTTCGGATTTCCTTATTTTTCTAAAAATTTTCTGAATTTTTTGGGAATTTTTTGGACCCAAAAAGGACAAAAAACGACTAATTTCACGTTTGTGGGGCCCACAAAGGCCAATTTCGATGTTTTTGGGGTCCGCGGACACGTTTTTCGACATTCCGGACTCAATTTTACAACTTTCATGGCTCAACAAAGTCTCTATGATCAAGTTTCGAGGAAAATTTAATATTCGGAACAATCTTTGGTGTTGGCCAACACAAATTTTTGAATCATATATTTTCGGACTCTTGGAGCTTCGACGTCCGAAAATAGGGGGGCAACTGAT
>NW_021546772.1:0-249 GCF_001605985.2 Dendrobium catenatum
TATTGGGGGAAATATTATTGGTTTGGATCGGTGGACACCTACCTTTTCTCCGGCATCTATGGAGGGTTTGTCCTCCCCGGTGTGGTTACGTTTCCCCAACCTCCCATTACTGTATTGGGATGCCAGTAATATATCCAAAATTGCTTCTAGATTTGGGGTTCCGCTCTGGATTGATGCACAGACTGGCAACTGGGGGAGGCGTGAATATGCTCGGGTGTGTGTTCGTATGAACTTGGCTAATAAGCTTTT
>NW_021546773.1:0-227 GCF_001605985.2 Dendrobium catenatum
ATAACATCAATGAGGTGATCAAAAGAACGAACACAGTTTTCAAAGATGTTGTAATTGAGAATTTCTGGGATGATATTTTGTATTTTAATTAATAGATGTATTTTTAAAAGTATATGGATGAATATAATTTTCAATTTCTTCTAGCAGATCCTTATTAATTATATTGATGAATGATTTTTCTTATTCAATTCTTTTTATTTTTGTTATCTCAAGGTAATAAAATTAGT
>NW_021546774.1:0-282 GCF_001605985.2 Dendrobium catenatum
GGTAACATCGTCCGGGACGATATTTATATCGTCCTGAATGATGTGAAAAAAGTAGAAATCCTAATTAGGGCATCGTCATTTAAGCATCCGTCTTTATGCAAAATACATCATCCTGGACGATTTTGTATCGGCCAGGACGATCGGCTCAATTCAGCAAAAATCTGCCGACATATCTACTTAGGAAAATCTTATTTTTGGATATCGTCCTGGTATATCGTCCTGGACTATAAAACATCATCCTAGCCGATCCAGAGTAATTTTTCCAAAATTTCTCAGGCAGTT
>NW_021546775.1:0-204 GCF_001605985.2 Dendrobium catenatum
TTAGCAAAATATCTCATCCACCTTTGTTGAATATCAAAGAGCAAGATTAAAAAGAGCAAGATTAAAAAAACTAATGCTGAATTATGTCAAAATATAAAAAAAAGACTTAAAAATGGTAAACTGTGGTCTTTATAACTTTTGTGCTGCATACATTCCGATAGACCTTCCGTAACTATCTTATAGGAGGGGAACTGATAATTATCC
>NW_021546776.1:0-435 GCF_001605985.2 Dendrobium catenatum
AAAATAATAAACTAAAAGCATGCATGACAATTAGTTCAATTTTTTTTTCATCAAAAATCACTTTAATCGGGTGTGAATATTAAAGCATATCTGAATTAAAAACTTTCAAAATTAAATTTGGGATCATTCAAACTTCAATTTCAGCAAACATATAACCAAATTAAACATCTCAATGAAACAAATCCAATGACACCAAAATTGATTCAATCCAAACCTAAATTGGTCTAAATTAATGGACCAAAACATATTTGAAAGATTTAAAGCATTAATTGGATGACCAAATGGTCTCTAAATATAACATGCTTATAGTCAGATGGAGTGTTTTGATGAGAAAATCCAACATGCTTAAGATCTCTTAATTCTGACTTCATTAAGGCACTTAAATATTGCATGAACTATTTAAGATTGAAAGAATCGATATGGATCATCTAATGG
>NW_021546777.1:0-303 GCF_001605985.2 Dendrobium catenatum
GGATGTCCGCATCATTCTCCCGGGGTGGAAAAGACTTGACTCCGTCGAGTTCGCGTCCCGGGTGAGCAACCATGCGCTGATACCAAACTGATGTAGAACGGGAGGGGTTCATGGGAGACTTTGCTGTTTTGTGTTTGGGAAAGTGCCACATAGCAAAGGAAGTCTTCTTCGTCGAGGGTATAGCAGTTTGGGTTGAAAGGAATAGGTGGACAGTAGGTTGGTCTACTTAAAACAACAGTTATAAGGCTTTCAGTTGTTGTGGATGCAAGGGCAACGGTTGGAATTTTCTGGTTGCAGGCTTAG
>NW_021546778.1:0-224 GCF_001605985.2 Dendrobium catenatum
TCAAGCAAAGAAAAGGGTGAGGAGAAACCTAAGTTCAGGAAGGATAAGAAGCAGTTATAAAAGGCATTCTGGGTGGATTCTGCATCTAACTCCTCTGAGACTAAAGCAGAGGAGGAAACAACAAACTTGTGTTGGATGGCTAGTGATCTTCTTGGATAGTCTGACCAAGAAGAGGTATGCGAACCATCCTATGATCAATTACTTGAAGTATATGACAAAATTTA
>NW_021546779.1:0-203 GCF_001605985.2 Dendrobium catenatum
AATCTCAAACTTCATTCAATTCAAATCCAAATTAATTCAAATTTCAAACATATCCAAACTTTGACTCAATCCACTTGAGAATCCAAATTTCAACTTAGACTTTGATCCAAACTTCAATCTAGCTTTGACCCCATCCATTCATTAACGATCACCACATGATTGTAAATGATTTGGATACTTCAATACTAATCATTCGAACTTTA
>NW_021546780.1:0-218 GCF_001605985.2 Dendrobium catenatum
TAACTTTAATATCAAATATGTCACTTCTATATTTCATTCCTGCCACCCATACCACTCTATAAACTTTAATTTTTCATTCTTTGCACCCATATTTGTTTTATGGTTGGTAGGCATGGGATATTAAAGTTTTGGGTGTTAGATATACAAATAGCATGAAATAAAGTGGTATATATGAAAATCCCCCCTTTTTTTCAATTTATCTTTATGTGCAAACTGCA
>NW_021546781.1:0-290 GCF_001605985.2 Dendrobium catenatum
TAAGGGATGATGAATTTTACATATTTAATTATTTCATAAATTATTTCAAAAGTTCAAGCCTCATAGTTTATCCCTTTTTTTATTTTTCACAAATAAATCTAATATCTCCTACAATTCATATCTACATACATGAAGAATGAGCGCACAAGCTAATATATTAAACATTACCATTGATTTCTAGCACGTAACAACATTGATAAAAATTATTCTCATAATGACAATCAAATGACTCCATAAAATTATTTAATTATATTTAAAATAAACATAATATATAAATTAACAATCAAAAT
>NW_021546782.1:0-307 GCF_001605985.2 Dendrobium catenatum
TTTTCTTCAATTAGCTCTATTTCTTAGCAACAGAATAGCGTTGGTGAACAGTGCGGTACTTATAAAGACATCGCACGGTTCACAACAATAACATAGATTTGCGTTCGGCATCGGGTTTAGCAATTGGCAAACAATATATATGTGTTTGTAGTTCGGTTGGAGATGCTCTAGATAAAATAAGATTAGCAGTTTAATTTTTTTACTAAATTAATTATTGTGTTATTATTTATTATATAAGGATTTATGTTTAATATATTTGATTTATTTAATTTAAATATTAGTAATCTTAATAAATTTTGATTCTAAA
>NW_021546783.1:0-273 GCF_001605985.2 Dendrobium catenatum
AGCATACATTGCATCTTAATTTATATTTCACTTTATAAATTTTTTCTACCTAATAATAAAAAATATAAATATCATAACCTAAAATGTTTAAGGCTTGTAATATATATAATGTCTAGTAAGTGCTAGGACATATAGGTGATCAACCTTATTATTACTTTGAAGGTTTTAATTTCAATTTTAAATTTATTTAATTTTATATGATGATAGTTTCGTTTTAAATATTAGTCTTTTGTCATCTTTTAATCTACTTGTAAATAGTTTATGAAGAAACTT
>NW_021546784.1:0-751 GCF_001605985.2 Dendrobium catenatum
TTGTTGTTGCAGGCTAGAATATACACTGCGATAGATTTATAATAATACGTCTTAGCATTGCACAACTATCCAGCTCACACACAGAGAACACAAGATTTTCACGCGGAAAGCCCTGAAAAAAGGGAAAAACCACGAGGCCTGACCCAGTTGAAAATGATTCCGCTAGAACTTGAGTTGGTTACAATGTGATGAATCACCTCCAAGGGCGATCAGATTACATGTAACAACTGTACAATAGAAGTTCGGGTGTCAGGTGATGGTCCGGCAAAACTCCGGTGGTGGTTGAGGAGGAGCTTCTTCCTTCTCTTCCTTCTTTTCTTCTCTTCTTGCTTGGATTCTCTTTCAAGAGAACTGGCTCTATTTATAGATTTTTGGAGTGGCATAGCCCGTAAATAGGTGAGAGATCAAGGGTAAAGGGGGAGTTGTCGAATGGACGGCCGATATTGAACCCCTTGATCATGGACCGTTTGATGGACATTTTAATGTCTTATTGATGTCAGAATTCAGCGATCTTGGGCTCGTTGGATTCGTCTCATCAAGCCGCTCGATTCGATTATAAGCACGGCATGTTTGGAGACCGTTTAGCAATCTAACTTGTGGTTTGAACCTTCCAACAGCGCTTCTAACCCTTAATTTGGACCCGTTTGGGATCGGAATGAGTTGATTTTGGTGTCGTTGGGTTTGTATTTCCGAGACTCTTAGTTTGACTGTAAGTTTTCTGAAATTGTAGTTCGGATGGTCCCAATTTTAA
>NW_021546785.1:0-264 GCF_001605985.2 Dendrobium catenatum
AAATAAACAACTCTAATTAAATTTTTCTTCAAATCAAATTTAAATCCCAACACATAGGTAGGTTGGGGCATTTTCTAAATGATTTCATAATCCCAAAATGCCTTTTACTTATCCTCCTTTGACCTCTAGAATTAACTGTTCAAATTTGATCCAATCCCGATTGAAAATTCAAACCTCACTTCCTTTGATAACAATACTTAAGAAATCTCAAGATAAAATTTATGTCATTATTTTAATTGAGAGTTTTGAATTGATAGAAAATTA
>NW_021546786.1:0-237 GCF_001605985.2 Dendrobium catenatum
TAAGTAACTCCGACTTTGTTTCACATCAAAATGATTCTTCTAGTTGGTAAATGGAGAGAAAAATAATATCATGTAGCTGAATTTTGAAACTTGATGTTTCCAAAAAGAAACAATTCAAAATATAGTGGAATTGCATAGTGTTTACAGGGAAGAAAATAATGAACCATAAATTACGAAACAATATGCTAGCAGACAAACACATAATGTAATACTTGCAAGTTTTCTCAATTCAAATAT
>NW_021546787.1:0-295 GCF_001605985.2 Dendrobium catenatum
TCTGAATATTGAAATTGAGAATTGAGATGATACGCCGTTGCATGTAGATGACGGTGTAACTATACCTCCCACCGAGCATCAATGATATCCCAAATCTCTCTATAACTTGCCTCCTCCTCCCAAGTTATGTGCAATCAACTCCTTCGCCTCAATCCATGTTCGTTTAATCTCATCAATGCTCTGCTCTGTGTTCTGCAGCTCCTTCAAAATCCATGTTCGCAACTCTGATGCGAGCAAAAATCTCTCTGGGGAGAGGGACCCCAAGAAAATTCTTGATCACAAAAAAAAGACAACA
>NW_021546788.1:0-386 GCF_001605985.2 Dendrobium catenatum
TTCCCTCTGTTTCTTCTGCGTACCTTCATCTTCTTCATGGTATCAAGAGTCTCTTGATTCTGAGACCAGCGCCGATCAATGGCTAATTCATCTTCTACTTCCACCTCGGCGGTTGGCGACAACACCGGAGCTGCAATATCCACGCCCGGCATTTCCCCATCGCTCAAATTTGTAATATCTAATCTCAAACTTCTCGTTCCTCATTCGCTCACGCCGGATAACTTTCCGATTTGGAGCACTCAAATCGCAAAACTATTCAAAGCAAATGGTTTATTGCATTGAAAAATTTATTATATTATCAAGATGTTATCCTTAATTAACCCGCAAATATTCGATATATTTTCGAAGGCTCGATCATAAGTTTTCCCTTCCAACCCTCAAGTGAT
>NW_021546789.1:0-303 GCF_001605985.2 Dendrobium catenatum
CAAGGGAAGCTTGCTTTCTTCCTGAGATTTATCTCCAATATCACCGGTAGATGTCATCCCTTTGCTGCTCTAGCAAAGAAGGACGCCCGCTTTCATTGGGACAAAAGTTATCAGGAGGCCTTTGAGAGCATAAAGCGCTACCTGACGAATCCCCCAGTGTTAGCTGCACCCATCCCTGGTAAATCGTTGATTCTTTATACTACTTCCTTGGATGAATCACTTGGTGCACTTTTAGCTCAAGAAAATGATGAAGGTAAAGAAAATGCCTTGTACTACCTTAGCAGACAGTTGATTCCTGCAGAG
>NW_021546790.1:0-1026 GCF_001605985.2 Dendrobium catenatum
CCCCCTCCACTTTGTTGGCTTAGGCTAGTTCATAAGGGCTTAATATCTCTAATGAACTTTCATAGGTTGTTGTCAGGTTACTCTGATACTTTTAATTTCCATAGAAGGGTTAAATTAAATGGCATTTGTTATATTGTTGTTTTAATTTATTTTATTGATTTATTTAAATTATTTAAACTTTTGAAATTTCCTCCATTTTTAGGTTTATTTTCTTACAAGTTGTATTTGATTTAGTCTTGATATGATCGGAGGCTCAAGAGGGTATAATTAAAAACATTTTATACTTAAAATCAAATTAAAATTTTTAGGCTTACATAAAAATTCTAACAACTTAAGAAGTAAGTACGAGAATGCCGAGAGTCTGCATAAACATATTAAAACTTTATATAACTTGTTAGGTACCTCCCCGCCAACAGGTTCTAGCAGACCACCTGACCTATTTTGGTACAGTTTTATCAAGGGAATGTTGTGCAATCTCTAAGATAAAATTATTTTTAAGCCTAATTTAAAAACTACTTCATACATTTTATGCATATAAGTGTTGGTCAGTATACATTTCATTAGATATAAAATTAAAAGAGCCTAAAATTTAATTATAATTTGCTCATGCATACTCGTCAAGAGGCCAATTAGGATCTGCTCTAGGCATCATCCCCAACTCCTCAAAACTTAACTAACAATATCCCTGCCACAATTTCATAAAAATATGAGACTCATGGTTTTAGATTTCCTAGGTGGTTAGCTTGCTCCATAATTTTGGTCGGCGTATTTCCAAGTTTTGCACTATATTAGCTAAGTTCGGGATATTGTCATTTAGTGCCCAAATTTAGACTTAGGATATGGGGTAGATTTAAAAGTCATAAGACCCCAAACATCAGGAGTATGATCCCAAATTTCTAATAAATTAACCAACTCAAATCAAAATATCTCTCCAATCTAAAACTTAAAGCCTAATACATAAAGTAGGTTGAGGTACTTCTAAATTATTTTAAAATATAAATGTTCTTCATAACTCTTCTCCTTGGA
>NW_021546791.1:0-256 GCF_001605985.2 Dendrobium catenatum
AAAATTAATCACAAATCAAGTTTGAAACTAGTACAACGTGCATTGATATTAATGAAAGGATTACACATTTCATAATATCTAAAAACAACTAAGAAAATACACTGAACTTAAAAATAAAGACAAATAAAAGAACAAAACACTTAACATTAAAATTGACACAACAAAACATAAAACACGAGTACAATAAACATCAAAGAAATTCATCTCTACTGTTCTGGAGGAGGAGGAGGAGGAATGCCGCCAAAAAGATTGAAGT
>NW_021546792.1:0-404 GCF_001605985.2 Dendrobium catenatum
TTATATGTATATTATATCATATATTATAATATATATAATAAAATAAAATAAAACAAAGAAATATAGAGAGAAAGAAAAAAAATGAGAGAATTTTCAAACAGAGAATATGAAATAAATTGTCGGCAACCACTACAGTCAACAATTGGAGCTTCTGAAGACCAATTCCGGGGCCTGTCAACGCCTCGAAGCCCTCGGCCGTCAATTCGCTCCGGCCGGGCGGACTTGAAAGGGCAAATGCCCTCCTTACCTCCCGGCGCCGGGGAGGTGACGCCGGAAGGCTACTGAAATTTACTTGAAAATTTGGGACTTAGTCAAATCTTCAACAAGCAAACGACATCCAAATTATTGGTAACCAATGATCATCAATTGGAGCTTTATAACACGAATTCCAAGGCCTGTCAACA
>NW_021546793.1:0-355 GCF_001605985.2 Dendrobium catenatum
GCGTCGTTAAATAGAGGCCGAGATCCGACACTCGTTCGCTGCTCTCGACTCTGCCCTCTCCCACGATCGAACTCGCCCACTTCTTCCATTCGCTCTCTGCTCTTCCACGACCGAACTCCCCTCACCAAGCCGCTCGATCCGACGACTCTTCTCCTCCATTCGACTCCACTCCAGCAAGCTCCCATCGCTGCTTCCATCCGAACTCCACAGCCGAACCACATCCTGTAGAGACCTACCCATCGATCTCTTCCTCCATCGAGTTCGACCGAACTCTCTGTTCGGCGCTGGGATCCCGACCGGAGCTCTTGCCCGATCCCCTCCCTTTGCTCCTTCGATCCCGAGCTCAGAGAGAGAG
>NW_021546794.1:0-235 GCF_001605985.2 Dendrobium catenatum
TTGATTATTATTTTTCCTTACATATTTTGAATGAATTATTTTTTCTCTTGTATGTACTAAAATTTCAACATGTATGATATTCTTGATCAACGGCTCGGAGCGCTGTTAATCCCAGCCGTTCGATCCGCCATCCAAGGGCTGTGGTTAATCCGGCCGTTAACCGTTAGAGCCAATCATTGACTGGAGAATCGACGCGCAGCGCGTGTCAACGGTTGCTGACTGTGTAATTGCCGGA
>NW_021546795.1:0-406 GCF_001605985.2 Dendrobium catenatum
GATTTAAAACCCCCTAAGAGTCTTACCCAGTTGAGGTCCTTTCAGGGTAAACTTGCTTTCTTGCGGAGATTTATCTCCAATCTTTCTGGTAGGTGTCATCCTTTCTCTGCACTAGTAAAAAAGGATGCCCGATTCCGTTGGGATGAGAGTTGTCAGGAGGCCTTTGAGAGTATAAAGCGCTACCTGATGAACCCCCCAGTTTTAGCTGCACCTATCCCGGGTAGGCCGTTGATTCTCTACACTACGGCCCTGGATGAGTCTTTAGGTGCACTGTTGGCTCAAGAGAATGAGGAAGGCAAGGAGAATTCCTTGTACTACCTTAGCAGACGATTGATTCCTGCAGAGCTTAAGTACCCGGCGATGGAGAAGCAATGTTTAGCCCTGATCTTCGCGGTACAAAAGCTTA
>NW_021546796.1:0-346 GCF_001605985.2 Dendrobium catenatum
AAGTTTGCTCTCCTTCTTCTTCTCCTTCTGAAGCACTAGCATGTGCTTTCCCTTTTTCCACCTTGAAAAGCAATCTGATGGAAGCATCATTATAGTATACTGGCTCTTCGTATTCATCATCAGGATGCACTAAGTTGTATTTCTTTTCTAAAATGTATGTAACTAAGTATCCTAATGAGATGTCCCTTTTTCTCTTATGTTCTGCATGTCCTATTTCTGAATGCCCATAGAGATGATCTATGATAAGTTGGGCTTCGTTGAAAGGATGACATTCCATAATCAAAAAGGTTAAAACAGAAAGGAGAGGACTAATATTGATCCTATCACCAGCTTTAGGAATGATTGA
>NW_021546797.1:0-214 GCF_001605985.2 Dendrobium catenatum
AGAAAACATTCCCAAAATAATCTTCTAACTTACAAAAGAATTAATGTAATAGATAAAAAGAAGTTTATTTGGCAGCAATCCATAGCAAATTATATTTCCAACCAACGAAGTAGCTACACCCAACTTATGAAAAATAGGGTAACAATATTTCACGGGAAATTTGCCCAAACATTTAAGGAAAATCAATATAAGAAATAGAAAAATAACCTTAATT
>NW_021546798.1:0-392 GCF_001605985.2 Dendrobium catenatum
CTAATTTAACTCTCAAATAAATTTTTTTGTACTAAGTTACTATCATCCTGACATAATTTTCATAAAATTTCTAGCAATATTTATTTTATAAAATAGGATACATTTTTCAGTATTTACATTGCTTCATTGCACATAATACCTAGTCTTAGAAAATTATTTTAAAAGCTATTTTCTAGCATTTTTCATTAAAAATAAATGTACAAACTTCTTTTCATCATATTTGCATCTTAATAATATAAAATCAATAAGAAAACTCATATATATATTGAAACTTCATTTTTTTGTGGGGCTTGAGAGCAATTTCTTGAAGACTATTCCTTTGTGAGATCTAAATTGTTACACTTATTTTTTCCTTCATTTTTATTACTTGTATTATTTTTATAAGGTTCTCA
>NW_021546799.1:0-381 GCF_001605985.2 Dendrobium catenatum
AACATTTTTATTTAAGCATCCAAATCAATTACACCAAGCCTTATTCTTAAAGTACTGAAGGTATCAAAGACTAAATGTTTTGTAAAAATGTCTACAAGTTAATTTTCAGTTGAAACATGAGTAAGTTCAATTTCTCCCTTGGATACATGATACCTTATGAAATGATAACTTATGTCAATGTGTTTGGTTCTAGAATGTTGAATAGGATTTTTGGAAATGTAAATAGCACTAGTATTATCACAATAAATTGGAATAGTGCCTATAGTTAATTTTAAATCATTCAACTGTTATTTTAACCAAAGTACTTGTGCCACACAACTTTCTAATGCAATATATTCTGCTTCTGCAATAGATAGGGCTACTGAATTTTGTTTTCTACTG
>NW_021546800.1:0-205 GCF_001605985.2 Dendrobium catenatum
CCCGACAACGGCATCGATTTTCTATTTTACCAGCGGCTAAGACGTCAGTTTTAAGTGATTTTTTCTAGTGGTCTAAACCGCTAGAAAACTGCTGAAATGTCCATAATATTGGCCAAACCGAGCCTTACACTTCATTTCTTCTTCGCTATCATTTCTCTAAATGATCTCTCACGTTCATAGCTCCAACTACTTGTGTAGGAATCTG
>NW_021546801.1:0-331 GCF_001605985.2 Dendrobium catenatum
AACTTTGAGATAATTTTATTCGGTCATTTGCTTTGTGGTATGGCGGACTTGTTGAGGAAAAGTTCATTCGATCCTCGCTTTGCGCTTTACGGGTTTGTTGAAGGATTTGTAGGTTCTGGATTCAATTGCTAGTACCGAACATAGGTAGTATCTTGATCCTTAACCACTTGAGAAGACTTTAATCTGAGTCACTTGAGTTTATCAGATTGGGAGAGCTAGGATTTGATAGATCTTCGTCCTCTATTTGTTGAGACGGGGGTTTCTCTACTACGGCCTTTCTTATGGCTTGTTGAGTAAATGGAGTTACTAGCGATCCGACTATATTTGGGCT
>NW_021546802.1:0-547 GCF_001605985.2 Dendrobium catenatum
GGGGAAAAAATCACGAAGTTTTACCCAGTTTAAATGAATCCACTTGTGTTTGTTGGTAAATTATAAAAATGCCCTTCCTCAGGGGAAGGTTTTGGCTTAATGTAGCAAATATACATCATATAGAACACTTTATAATGTTGAGGCTAAAAACCCAACGTCATAAGAGTTATTCTCAAGAGACTATTAGAATATATATTGGGTTAGAAAGACTGTATTTGGGCTATAAAGGTCAGAGGAACCTTCATCGGTAAGTAACAGAGGTTGGAATGACCGTAGTTGGGCAACGATGGTTGGAAAGATCATAGTTAGACGACGGTGGTCAAAGGGACCATAATTGGCGGGCGATGGAGGTCAGATGAACCATAGTCGGTTGCCGATGGTCAAAGTGACCATATTTAATTGGTGGGTGATGGAGGTCAAAAGGATCATAGTCGAGCCACGATGGTTTGGATGGACTGTATTAGCAAGCAACTGTAGTGAGAAAGATCGTATTTGATGGGGGGAGGGTGGTCGAAATGATCATAGTTGGGCAACGATGATTGGAGGG
>NW_021546803.1:0-365 GCF_001605985.2 Dendrobium catenatum
GAGATAACTACACATTTGAACAATAATATTTGGAATACTCAAAACTATACAAGTTGCAAAAGTGTAAAACATGCAAATAGCAACTATCTTAACAACTTGTTGCATGCTTTCAGTATTCACACCATTCACAAGAACGACAACAGTCCTTGGAACAACTACGGGGAAGTCAGGACAACCAAACTAGATTGTAGCTCCAACATTCCTAGACTCAATGATAGTATTTACTAGTTGGATCCTGGCACCTTGTCCCAGTTGGATGGTCATTAGATTATTTTGCATATCCATTTACATAAATGAAAGGCAAGGGTTAGTAATCTTTATCTAATACAACACCCTACACTTTTAAAATGTAGAGACTTGCATAT
>NW_021546804.1:0-1552 GCF_001605985.2 Dendrobium catenatum
GTGACTGCAAAAATTTGAACAATTGTGAATATATTGGTCATAACAATGAACCATTTTGGAATTAGGGTGCGTCCACCAGGGGTGAAATTGAAGAGAATGTTGCTTCTTGCTTGATTGCCGAATGCCCAATAACCCGAGACAGCAACACTAAAGAAAGTGCTCATCACCACACTGTAGCAGAGACAGAGGCCCTTGAACATTTTGCCTTTCACAGGAGGAGCAATAGTTGCCTGAGGTGGTAAAATAAATATTTCAAATCAAATAATTATATTAAAATTAGTGAATAAAACCTTTACGTGCTGATTTGGAAATTCTGCAACAGTTCAAAAAATTAATTTCTGCAAAAGGATGTTTTAAACATAGTTTTTATAAAAGATAATATGAAAAATAATGATATTGGCCATTTTTTTTTCATATATTTTGATCCTCATTTATTTTATGATATCACATAAATTAAATAACAAGCTAATTTTATCGATGTGAAATGCTATCATTCATTTGCAAAGGTATAATTACTCTTGTAAATTCTAATAAATAAATTGAACCAGCATGGAAATTTTAAATTTATCTAAAAAATACCATGAAAATTCCTTATTTTGATAATTTCTTAAAAAGCTCTCTAGTTAGTTGAGTTTTCATATGCTAAAATGACAATTTTTGGAAAATATTTTATATAACATCTTCTTAAAAAAATTTGAGTCATTAATTAGGGTCGATTTGGAACAGTTTTTTGTCTGCTTTGATTTTTAGACAACAATCATAATTTCATTTAGGTAGTACTTTCTTGCTTCTTTTTTTACAATTGTTTAAAAATTCTTGTGGTGGAAAACTTCTTTCTACAATTATAGTAGCGAAATTGTTTTCTCTACATCAACTTCACAACTAACTTTATAAAACACTACGGCCGTCCGAAACAGACCCGTTGCTCTAAAAAAATTTTTGGTAAATGATTTGAGAGAAGAAATTACATTATTTACCCTACTTGAAGCTATGGATAGTACCAATAATTGTGAACTCAAAATAGTGAAAAAGTTAAAAAGTGCTAACCTGAATTTCTGGGATGATCCCATTCCCATATGTAGTTGCAATGATAGATACAGCATTGAATACATCAAAAAGATGATCCTGCCCATCGCCAGGAAGGGAATAATCCTTTTCTGGGGCACGAGAGGAATGGCCTGCATTCATTTGTAAGTTACCACAACAAATATTAATTAATAAATATCTGTGACTAAATATATTAATGATGGAAAATTCAAATTGCATACATCATCATAAAAATCTAATAAATCCTACATCGCATTTGATCTTGATTAGCATAATTTATGTTAAAAGTTGGATAGTATTGCTCACCCAACTGTTGAGGGACTCTAAAATTGTTACTTATGTTGGTTGATTGTGTTAGCCTAGATGGTTAGTAAGAGCACTAGCGAGCATGCAAAAATAGATGTACTCTTATATTGGCAACCCTTATACTAGAGACTTCTAGACTAAGGAGGCGAGTTCTTAATAGAGACTCTTGTATTAGCTGACAACTTGATGCGGCTTTAAC
>NW_021546805.1:0-274 GCF_001605985.2 Dendrobium catenatum
AGAGCACCTGGCAGGTACTCCTCGCCATGCTTTTGATTGCCCTGTTCTGATCAGACAGGCATCGGAGCCTGACTCTTTATTCACTCATTTGAAATGACTGAGTGGGTAATGAGCCCTTCTTCATCTGCAAGACCGAGCTGGCTGCAGCAGATGTTGAAGCTTACCCGTTGAGTGAGCCCGACAGAGTCCCTGGGAGGCGTAATTTCTCAACGTTTCCTTTTTTTACTCGGATGTCCAGTAAAAGACTACGCAGGCTTCCACTTCGTGGTTTATG
>NW_021546806.1:0-638 GCF_001605985.2 Dendrobium catenatum
GTGGTTGAGTTGATTGTGGGGTCTGCACCCACTTTGCCAGTGATTAGTGATGATCAGAAACAATCTGAGCTAGTTGTTGAGCCTCCCACTGAAGTCAAGTCTGTATTTGAGGAAGGATCTAGCTCTAGACTTAACTTCTCCACTAAGAACCAAAAGAAGAATTACTTAAGGAGACTTAGGAAGAAGATTTCCAAGGCAAAGAGAATCGTGCCTTTTAAGACTTTAGCTCAAGTGGAGCCTGAGGCTGATGAGGAGTTACCTATTCCTGCTTCCTCTCCCCTTCTGAAAGGGAGCTGCTTCTACCTATTAGCTTCTGCTCAAGGGGAGGAGAGGATAGCTAGGATAGCTCGTTCCCCACCATGCCCGGTCGACTACTTGACTAAAAAGACCTCAAAAGAAAAGCATCTACAGAAAACAAGGGATTTGAGAAATATAATCCATACCTGTGCTGCACAATCTGGACAAACAAAAGAGCAGTACCTGAAACAGTTAAAGGGAGTGATCTCTCATCGCTTCCAAAAAGAAATATTGAAAGAAGAGGCGTCTAAAGCAAAGAATTTAACTCCACAATCTGTCAGGAGAAACAAGAAGTATGTCAGACAGTCCGTTACTTTAGTACTGGTTGATGGTTACCACTG
>NW_021546807.1:0-216 GCF_001605985.2 Dendrobium catenatum
CCTTTGGATTCAATGGTGAGCCAAGAAAGCAGGTGACAATGGGATGAGGTCTTTAGGGCAAATTATTGGGTCAGGTGACCGAATACAGAGATGTGTCCGGATATTAATAAAATATTATTTTAAAATTAGCGCAAGTAAAGCGCAAGTAAAGTGCAACTAAAGCGTAAGTCAAAAAGCGTAACTAAAGCGCAGGTAAAGCGCAACTAAAGCGCAAGT
>NW_021546808.1:0-215 GCF_001605985.2 Dendrobium catenatum
TTATAATGCTATTGTGAAAAATAGCTTCTTTGAAAATTACAGTGGAGAAAGCAGCTTCTTGTTACAAAAAAATATTGAAAGCAAAGAAAAAATAATGGCTAAATAAAAATTATAATTGTGATATAAAAAATAAAGAAGTAAAAAAGTTGTTTAAAATGAAGCCTAAGTGTGAGATCTAAAAATTCGTGCCTCAGCCTCTTCTTCTATATTTCTTG
>NW_021546809.1:0-463 GCF_001605985.2 Dendrobium catenatum
GCAATATCATCATCTGTTGTAGAACGGGAACGCCGGCATTGGTACGGAGAGGATCTCCTCTCCAAAATCTGAAATTGTTCCTTGCAAAAACTGAAATAATTCTGGATTTATCCCAGCTCACAAAATCTGAAAATTTTCTTCAGGTTTTTGTTCAAAACCTGGAGCAATTTGGAGAGGAAGGGAACGACAAGATGACAAGGATTTGATGGATTTCAAATCCCAAAATCAGTGAACTGATTTTGGCAATAAACTAGGAAATAAAACTGAGTAAATACCAAGCAACACAATTAACACATTAATTTCTTTCCCCAACTCTTGCCTTCTCCCGTGAATAGACTTTGAAAATTTTGGCTGGTGCAAAAAAGGGGGAAAGGGAAATAAAAGTGAGTGAATGCCAAGGTGGAAATGAATTAAATTCCTAATTCCTGTAATTGGAGGAATTAACCAGGTTTTAGGAAAGAAT
>NW_021546810.1:0-288 GCF_001605985.2 Dendrobium catenatum
CCAATTTTGGAATATAATTTGATTATCATATAAATTGTTTCTAACTCTACTTTGCAGGTTTGAGTTTTTTATATTTTTCAAATGTATTTAATAGAAATAGGATGTAAAACATGTGGGGTTTTGAACTAGAAGAAAAGGTGGATCGAGGAAGGTACACCTTTTTTGGATAGAAGTAGGTGCTTAGCCTACTGACATGTCCAATAGGATAGAAGTAGGTGCTTAGCACTCTAAGCTAGGCCAATTTTGGAATGTAATTTGATTATCATATAAATTGCTTCTAACTCTACT
>NW_021546811.1:0-314 GCF_001605985.2 Dendrobium catenatum
CTATTGACCCTCCTTCCTCTAAGGGTCATAGGTTTATTTTGGCTGCTACTGATTACTTCTCTAAGTGGGCAGAAGCTATCCCACTTAAGGAAGTCAAATCAGAAGATGTGATGCGCTTCTTTCGCGATCATGTTGTCTACCGCTTTGGTGTTCCGCGCCGTATAATTTCGGATAACGGCCCGTCTTTTAGAAGCACCAAGATTGCTAGATTTGCCCGTCGCCATAACATAAATTGGCGCTATTCCTCGATTTATTATCCTAGGGCTAATGGTTTGATTGAAGCATTCAATAAGACCTTAGTCCAATTGATAAGA
>NW_021546812.1:0-298 GCF_001605985.2 Dendrobium catenatum
TTAATTAGCTCATCTTCGCATGTACGTTTCACATCATTTTGGTATCAGAGCATGGCTAGCATGCTTTATATGTGCTAGATGCATCCTAGGGGTCTAATATGACTTGTCCTTAGTCATTTGCATGCATAACATCATTTGGATAGTGTTAATTTCTGTTTTACTTTGCTGTCCTGAAAATTCCAGTACTTTAATGTGAGTCTAAGTATGTGTTATATTGCTGTATACACTATAAAACCCACACGTAACACTTAGGCAACCTAGGGTCCTTGTGGTAGATTGCTGTCCTTTCATTTCCTGC
>NW_021546813.1:0-508 GCF_001605985.2 Dendrobium catenatum
GCAAGGACTAATGGCCTTGTAATTTCAGAACCAAAAATAAGATTATTTCAAACCGAAATCAGATTTTTAGGACATCATACAAAAAATGATACTATCATTCCTATTCAAAGAAGTATTGAATTTGCTAATAAATTTCCTGTCAAAATATTAGACAAAAAACAACTCCAACGATTTCTTGGAGCCCTAAACTACGTTTCTAACTTTTATAAAAATCTTTCTAAAGACGCTGCACCTTTATTTAAAAGGCTTCATAAAAATTCTCCCCCTTGGGACGATGAATGTACTAAAGCCGTACATATTATTAAACGACATGTTAAAAATTTACCTTGTATTAATTTAGCTAATCCTGACTACTTAAAAGTTGTAGAAATAGATGTTTCGGATATAGGATATTTGCTACCTGGAAAGCCCAACTTGCTATTTTTTATTTTTCCATTGAATACATTAAAGGTAAATATAATTCTTTACCCGATTTTCTAACTCGAGAATATCTTACAGGAACACCCAC
>NW_021546814.1:0-497 GCF_001605985.2 Dendrobium catenatum
CTATAAATTTAACAATTGATTACTATGTCATGCATTTCTATAAAGAATAATTCAATACTAATCATTCATGACTAATTCGTTTAATTTAGTATGCAGTAAGCACAGATGGAAGAGTAAATCTAAAATAGAATGAAACAAATATGCCCATAAAGCTACAAAAAATTGGGCTATGAGTAGAGGAATGGCTCGTGTGGCTATAGAAATTGCAATAGCAAGCTGAGTTTATTATTTTCATATTTTTATATCCTATCGTTCAAATCAAAGAGGACATCATAGGAGTCCATTGACAAAGATTAATCGTTAATCATAAAACTATTGTAGAAATCAGCTTCCTACCGTCTTTTATAGAGAGAAATTTTTTAAAAGCAACGAAAAAATAGTAGCCAAATAAAATTTATCAATACGATTTGAAAAACAAAACAATAAGATATCTGTCCAAAACGAAGTATTGGTTGAGTTGACTTTTTTCTTAATTTTAAATTCTAGCATATGATAAA
>NW_021546815.1:0-300 GCF_001605985.2 Dendrobium catenatum
ACTTCGAGCAGTTTTGTTATATCTTCGTCGTGACTTGTAATTAATTTCTAGAAACACTGCTAGAAATGATTGCAAAAGATTATTCCTTAAGGAGAAGATTAATTTAATGGAACAGTTATCTATAAACACTAGCAGGGTTTGTTTAACATCCGACCTTTGGACATCTATAAATACTGATGGTTTTATTTGTTTAACTGCTCATTATATTGATAATGATTGGCATTTGCAAAAGAAAATTATTACTTTTGATTGGTTGGATTACATTGGTTGCTGTCTTGGTGTTGTTGCTGTCTTTAAACA
>NW_021546816.1:0-568 GCF_001605985.2 Dendrobium catenatum
TAATTTAAACTAAAGTTCCATATATAACAAAGAAAGATTTTTTAATATCTTCACAAGCTTAGGAGCAATTTAGTTGGACAAAAATTAAAATACGAAATAAAATGAAATACAATATAAAAGAAATGCGGTATATTGAAAATGTTTAGAGTTATTTGGATGAGAATAAAATAAATATATATGATTATTTTTTATTTGACTTTAAGTTAAATAAATGTAATAGAAAGCTCAATGATAGAGGTATATGGTGGTCAGTATAGGTGGCAGACTATGGATGCTGGGAGGAGGGGTGGTAGCGACGATTAAGGCGGACGATGGTGGTTGCAGGCGATGACTAGCAAGTTACAATGCCTTACGGCAGCAATGGAAAAGAAGTTACAATGTGTTTGAAAATCGGCCTAGTCCAATAATTTTCAAATATACAAAAATTTAACTTAAAGTTGATTTACAAATATTTTAAAATATTACTTTGAATTTCTTTTATTTAAACCAAATATCATTATTTATAAAATGGCTGCATTTGAATTACCTTAGATTTCTTTTCCATCAAACCAAACAATTATATTTTTTC
>NW_021546817.1:0-632 GCF_001605985.2 Dendrobium catenatum
AAAATTGAAAGATCATAAAGAGTCTCGCGGTGAGTACGTTACTTGGAAAGACATGAGACGAGAACTTAATTTGAAATACCGACCCTCTACTAGTGACCGTCATCTAGGGCATCACCCTACCTCCTATGTTGGAACAAACCGTAGACATTACTGTGGTCGAGACCACCCATCCTTTAGTAACGTCAAGGTTGCTGTCCCACCCTGTAGGTCTTCACTTAGTTTTGATAACTGACCCTTTAGTACGTCTTCTGTTGGATCGAGCCTATATGACTCCCCACTTGGACTAACTTCTAGCCACCGCAGTCAACCTTTAGCCTCCCCAGTCTTTGACCCTACAAGTGTAATTTTAGTAAAGGATTGCAATAAAAAGAAGAAATATACTGAACCTGAATACATCCATTTCGTGGATACTATCGATAACGAGGACTTCTTTGAGGTTGAAACTGAAGTGATCGAGTCAGACTTCCAGCACGACTCAAACCCTGAGCTAGGAAAGTAGAAACCTTTAAACTTCGACACCTTAGCCCACCCTGATCCAAGTTTCCTCGAGGATAACTCTTTGGATAAAGTCTGCCTGGACGATAGTAATGTGATCTCGAAAGAAGCCAATCTGACTTCGAACATATGGAATT
>NW_021546818.1:0-257 GCF_001605985.2 Dendrobium catenatum
TTTACAACACACTCTTTTCACCACTCCCCGGTGCGGCGGAGAATCGTCGTCCTTTTACATAATCCCTAGTATTGGCAGAGAACCGTCCGTCCTTTCACAATCTCCAAATATGGGAAGAGAACCCTTTGGCTATTCACACTCTCTAAGTGTTGGCAGCGAACCCTTCGGCTATTCACACTCTCCTAGTGTAGGCAGCGAACCCTACGGCTATTCACACTAATCTAGTGTAGGCAGCGAACCCTTCGTCTGTTCACACT
>NW_021546819.1:0-299 GCF_001605985.2 Dendrobium catenatum
CTTTCTTTTCCTCTCTTTCCCTCTCTTTCTCTCTCTACACACTCTAAGCCCATTCCACTAACGGCTAGAGAGAGAAAGAGAGGGAAAGAGAGGAAAAGAAAGGATTTTTGGGTTTTTTTAGTGGAATGGGCTTAGAGTGTGTAGGAAATTGGGGGAGTGAGGTTAGAGAGATAAAATCTCTCTTTCACTAATTTTTAGAGAGAGAAAGAGAGAAGGAAATTCTCTTTCTAGAGAGAGAAAGAGAGGAGAAAGATGGAATTTTAAGGGAATTTGTGTAGAATGGGTTTAGGAGGTGCAAG
>NW_021546820.1:0-313 GCF_001605985.2 Dendrobium catenatum
CACCTGCAAAGAGCTCTCCAAAAAATGATCTTAGAAGTAAAAATAAAAGAAGAAACAGTAATGTCCATGAGAAATCGCCCCCTGGACAGCAAACCATCCAACTTAGGCTGAATACCATTATCCAAATTATCTCCCGTAGCCCAGTTATTCGCGAGGACTATAACCAGCATACCATTACAGGTTATAAAAGCCTCCCAGAGAATCATCTCATCATCGATACAGTAATAGGATATGTAAGAAGAAACAAAAGGCTTATGGCATTCCTGATTCAAAAATCCGCCGGACACCCAGTAGCAGTAACGAAACATCCAGG
>NW_021546821.1:0-950 GCF_001605985.2 Dendrobium catenatum
ATGTGATTTGAATCAATTGTTGCATGATCTTTGAGAAAAACTTCATGCTCTTTTTGTAGATTCGAATGTTCTAATTTTAAGCTGGCATGTGTCTTCTTAAGTTTTTTTGTATGATGCATGGAATTTTTCACAAATTTCAAATAATTCATCATAGGTTGGTTTACATACCTCTTCATCACTTTGATCTTCTCCCATGAAACACAAGTTTGTAGTCTCTTCCTCTGGTTCAGTCTCAGAGGAATCAGTGCCGGATTCTGCCCAAAAACTCCTTTGGATTTTCTTCTTGTCTTTCCTAGACTTAGCTTTCTACTCACCTTTTTCCTTTTCTTTGCTCGAGTGATCTTGAAGTGTAGGACAATCGGCCCTTACATGTCCAGGCTTCCTGCATTCAAAACAAACAATATCAGAAGATCCTTTAATATATTTGTGATCCTTACCTTTTCTCCAACTTTGATGATGCTTTTGTTTCTTCCTTAGAAAGCTTTTGAATTGCCTTGTGATGAAGGCAACATCATCGCTTTCAAACCCGGAAGATTCAGAATCCGACTTGTGTGCCTTTAGTGCAATTATTTTCTCCTTTTTCTTCTCACCTGCATCAAGATTTCTTTGATTCACCCCTTGCTCGTAAGCAATGAGTGAGCCACGTAAATTATCAATGGAATAGGTATTCAAATCCTTAGATTCAGTAATTGCGGTGATTTTTACATCATAAGACGAAGGCAAGCATCTTAAAATATTGTTAACTTTTTCATAGTTCGAAAGTTCTTTTCCTAGTGCATGCAATGGAGTAACTATCCGAGTAAACCTAGTGCACATGTCAGAAATCGATTCATGAGGTTTCATACGAAAAAGTTCGTAGTCATGCAAGAGAATGTTCAAACGGGATTATTTAACTCCATTAGTACCTTCATAGGTGATGCACAATTTATCCCAAATTTCTTTACCAGTTT
>NW_021546822.1:0-677 GCF_001605985.2 Dendrobium catenatum
ATGTTATACAGAGCGCATTACATGGTGGGAGTTACAATAATCAACATAGATGTGTTTGTTTGGTTGGCACGACCATAGTCAATAGGATAGAGGTCGGAAAGACTGTTGTCTAGTGATGGAGGTCGGAAGGACTGTAGTCGGCAGGAGACAGAGATCCGAAAGACCGTAGTTGGCATGAGACTAGGATCAGAAAGACTGTTGTCTGTTGATGGAGATCGGAAAGACCATAGTAGGCGACGGTGGCTGGAATGACCGTAGTCGGCAGGAGACTGGGGTCTGAAAGACCATTATCTGTTGATGGAGGTCGGAAGGACCATAGCAGGCGACGGAGGTCGGAAGGACCGTAGTCGGCAGGAGACTGGTGTCAAAAAGATCGTTGTATGGAGATGGAGGTCGGAAGGATCATAGTAGGCCGCGGAGGTCGGAAGAATCGTAGTCGGCAGGAAAATGGGGTCTAAAAAGACCATTGTAGAAGGGCGGCACTTCGGGAGAACTCTCGGCGTCAAGCCCAGCAGAAGTCCAAGCCTCAAGTGGTGGTCCGGCGGAGCAACGGCGCCAGGCGGTGGTCTGGCAGATGTGATGGCCTCAAGTGGTGATCTGGCAGAGCAACGGCGTCATGCTGTGGTTTGGCGGAGGTGATCGAGGGCCTCAAGTTGTGGTCTAGCGGTGGTCCAGCG
>NW_021546823.1:0-671 GCF_001605985.2 Dendrobium catenatum
TTGAGAAAAGTCACACAATCAGATTGCATTGAACTTTTTTTTTTTTTCCTTTTTTTCTTCTCATAAAATATTAATAATTAGAAGGAATTTGTGGATTTGTAGTGCAAATAAAAGTAATAAATTGAGATGTGTTCGGTTTGAATGTTTTGATCCTAGAGAGAGAGAGAGAGATAGAGAGAGAGAGAGAGAATTATTTTTTGATTATGCTTAATTTGTTTAGATTTAATATTCTCATTGGCTTAAAAAGAGGTTGGCAATTAACTTTTTTGTTGTATAGAAAAGTGTAAAAAAAAATGCCTCTTGGAATCCTTAGAAATCTCTTTTGAAAATATCTCTTTAGAGTTATTTTTGAGAACCCATATAAGAAAATGCCTCTTGGAATCCTTCTCTGAGAGGTTCTATCAATTATATCAACAATCCTCGTCCCTTTATTAGTATACTTTTAAAGATCCAAATATTTCTCAGTGTGCCTTCGATATAAGTCCTAGCAACACATTGTTAAAGATCTTTAAAATTTAAGGTATCATGTACGCTATCAAGCACATGCATTTGATGCAAGGCATCATCATATTTATCTTGACAATATGAAGCGCATGCCTCACTAGTTCATTAATCACTCTAAAAGAACCCTAAGATGTTATTGAAGTTATGACCATATACAAGCTCTATTG
>NW_021546824.1:0-282 GCF_001605985.2 Dendrobium catenatum
ACTCTCCCATGAGGGATGTCCCTTCCTCTTTGGATTCTAAATTAGATGTTATCCCATCTCAAATCACTTGAAATTACAACATAAATCAAATCAAATTTATATTTGAATTTAAAAGAAAAATCTAGACTCTATCCTGTAGGGTTATCCTAATAATCAACAGTTATATATACAGTCCCAAGCAGTTAATACTCAATCTCAAGCAGTTAATATTCGAAATTTCAATGCTTAATCAATTACAACATAGAATGCAATAAATAAATAAACAATCACATCAATCATAGG
>NW_021546825.1:0-215 GCF_001605985.2 Dendrobium catenatum
GCTAACTCTCTCGAGAGTGAGATAGAGAGAGTGCTCCTGGTCGTTTGGGTAAGGGTTGTGGGATTTCTGGTGAAATTAGCTTTGGGCCGTTTGATTCAAACGAGTACTTTTTTAATTTTTGGCCTTAATATTTAACTTTATTTTCTTATTATGTCCGTTGTAATTTTAGTTGAGAAAATGCTATTGATAATAAATAAACCTCATTATCCTTTTTT
>NW_021546826.1:0-290 GCF_001605985.2 Dendrobium catenatum
ATCCGGTTCAATGTGTGATGAATGGAGGGAGACCATTTTGGTTCTTATTCCTAAAATCAAAAATCCTTTAACTCCTTCTAATTATAGACCTATTAGTCTTTGTAATTCTATCTATAAGATAGTGGCAAGGATATTATTGAATAGGATTACCAATATTATTCCAAAGATTATTTCTGAGAATCAAGTAGCCTTCATCAAGGGAAGAACCATTTCAGAGAATATTTTGCTCACACAAGAATTTTTTCATAAATTCAGATTTTCTAAAGCTAAGAAAGGCTTGATGGCTATTA
>NW_021546827.1:0-323 GCF_001605985.2 Dendrobium catenatum
TAGATGTAAAATTATCACTTATAAACACAGTGGACAACTTGTTTCGTAAGTGCCTTGTCCATGGTTATGAAACCATGGAGAATATGCAAATGCAATTTAAGGTTCTGTTATGATATGCCAGAATTTCAAAAGCAAATCAAAAGAATAGCACATGCTTGTGTTAAATTAAAAATTTGGTTTAAAAAAAATTCAAATTTTAAGTATACTAAACAACAGCTGATAATGGAACCAAGAGAAAAGCCGAGAAAACTCACTCAAGTGACGGAGCCAGAAATTTTTCATAGAAGGGTGTCCTTTTTTTTTAATCCCTAAGCAATTTCAAA
>NW_021546828.1:0-376 GCF_001605985.2 Dendrobium catenatum
GGCTTTCGGTCAGGATCGGCCTGGGGGGACCACCGGAACTTGCTCTCCATTGGTTCCGACCGCCGCCGGCCACGGTCTGGGTCGGGTTGACCAGGGAAGTCCAATGGGGACACACTGGAGCTGGGAGTGGAGTCAAATTGGTCTGGGAGTGGAGTCAATCGGTTTGGCTCAAACCTGCTTGGTTTGAGTCGAATTGAGCTCGATCCAGGTCAGGCCAGACCCTGGACATGATATGGGAGGTAGGTCTGGGTCTGGTGCACCCAATGCAAGTGGCAATTGGGTCCAATTTGGCTTGTGTCAAAGGTTGGCTCGGGTTAATCCAAATCTGCTCGGTTCAGGTCGATTTGGGCTCAACTCAGGTCAGGCCAGACCCTGG
>NW_021546829.1:0-228 GCF_001605985.2 Dendrobium catenatum
TCCGAGCTCGCGGGAGGAGGCTGAATAGGCTGGTGCACCCCAGAGCTCAAGGATCGATCCCAGTGTTTTGAAACGACTCCCCAGAGTTCCCCGAATCAGCGCGCAGCGCGTGTAAAGGGAGCGCTGACTATGTAATGGCCGAATTAATAATACAAAAATTTATGGGAACTTTGGAAATTCATATCTACCTTCACACTTGTCCAAATTAGGTGTTCTTAGGCTCATTGG
>NW_021546830.1:0-387 GCF_001605985.2 Dendrobium catenatum
CACATATATGTTAGTGTTTAAATCTGTTTGTTAAGTCTACTATTGAGGTATGCAGATAGTTCATTGGACACTATTTGAGATTTTTATTAGTGTCTCTGTAAGTACATATTTGAAGTAATTTGGAATTTATAGATGCTTCCGGTTTTGCAATAAAAGAAACATTATTACAACTTTTATATCAATTTCCAAATAATGAAAAGTATCATATGATAGATGACTGAAAATGTTATATTTATACATGTGACACTTTACAATACTATTAAGGGGTATTGTGGGGCGTTCCATCCATAAATGAAAGGATAATTATTATTTGAATTTACTTGTGTTACAAAATATTATTGTGGGCTCCGAAAATTCGGCCCTGGCCTCCCCGCCGCGTGATTTCTT
>NW_021546831.1:0-280 GCF_001605985.2 Dendrobium catenatum
TGGACATTGGACATTGGACATTGGATATTATATTTTGAATTTATTAAATTTGATTGTTTATATTGTTTGTACAGTAGCTTTATTTAGGGCCCTTGCATGCCGTATTTTGTTTTAGCCTGGATACGAAACGGAGTGCTTTTTTTCGTAAGGGTACGCTTAAAATTCTTTTACTTGTAATTAAAAATAAAAATTTTTAGGCTCACATAGTAACTCTAACGATCTAAGAAGTAAGCTTGGGTTCGTCGAGAGTCAGCATAAGCATATTATTACTTTCTCTTTC
>NW_021546832.1:0-269 GCF_001605985.2 Dendrobium catenatum
CCCTCGCCGAATAAAGAAGAGCGAGCGGAGGCCGGGGACGAATTTTCGGAGCCCACACTACCATGCTTGTAAATGGATTTAGGAAAAAGCTTAATTTTGTTGCGTAAAATTTATGATGCTATTTATTTGTGATGTGAGATCTACATGAAATGCAAATTTTGCTTCTGCTATTATGATTTTTGGCTGTGGCAAGGTATTCTAACGAGTTTCCTCAAGTCTACTATATAAAATTAAGGCCCCCATTATGCCAATAAATAACGGGCATCAAA
>NW_021546833.1:0-261 GCF_001605985.2 Dendrobium catenatum
CACGCGCATATGTATAATAGATACAAACTGGTTAATATTTAGGTTTCGTTTGGGACAGCTTGCTTAAAGCAGCTTTCCAGTATAAAAATTAAAAAATTTGTACTAAAAAGCTACTTTAAGAAGCAGTAAGAAAGCCGTCCCAACAAAGCCTTAGTTTAAATAAATTTTTTTATTCAGCTGGAAGTTTCTTAAAGGATTCATGTCATTATTATTTGACAAGTTTTACGCTAGATGTCGACTACTTAACGTAACCCTCTACTT
>NW_021546834.1:0-498 GCF_001605985.2 Dendrobium catenatum
TATGAATTTCTTTAATTACTTTTTAAGTACATGTCCACCAGGTCTGGAATTTTGGGAGATTGAAATTGGACATGTTTCTAACATGTCCAATTTTTATCTCTCCAATTTAAGTTTTTCAAGGGCATTTTCCCTAATTTTTAAGTTTAAGGGTCATGGTTTGGTCCTTAAATTCAAAAGGGGATATAAACCTATCCAATGGGATTTAGGGTGTGATGATGATGTGTAGGATCAGGAGTGTAGACCCACTGATTTTGCCTCAATCCAAGCTTAGGATAGACCCCTATAGTGATTTGAAGGTGACTTAGAGCTCACCTTGGGTGATTTAGTTAACCACCTTAGAGTATTTCAATTGAGCTCAAATTTGATGGGTTTAGTCCATATGGTCAGGTGATCCTATGGTCCAAATTTCATCAAATTTGGAGTTCATTTGGTTCCCCAAGTAGGAGCCTCAAAAATCCTTTTTAAAAATGGCCTTAACCCTAATCAATTGATAATGAA
>NW_021546835.1:0-312 GCF_001605985.2 Dendrobium catenatum
TGCACCAGATGTCACGCCCGTACTTGTTTGTTTGTCAAGTGCTCTTCTTTCATGTGGTCTTGACCTCCAAACCTGTTTGTCCTTTCGCTGGGCCCTTTCGATGGCGGATTCTTGGACACGTTGTCCAAGTGTCACACCCCGATGTGCTTCCTGCGAAGTTGACTTAAATCTTCCTCGAGTCACCAAAGGTGGCAACTCCCTTGGTGGAGATCTTTTGGCCTCAATCACCACTGGCCTTTGGTATTTCTTTTTCATCAACCCCTTTTCTTTCACTATTTTCAGGACCCTGTGCACTTTGGCGGACAAAGTCTC
>NW_021546836.1:0-544 GCF_001605985.2 Dendrobium catenatum
GTACACACACCACCTAGCCTAGGCTCTCCTAGATTTAAGGACTTGATTGTATTGTTGTGTGTGCTTATTTCATGCTTAGTCAAGGGTTAGTTAAAACATTGATTCAAACCCATCAAATTTAGTGACATAATTAAGGACAATAATTAAGGACATGTTTAGAAAACTTAGAGAAATTTTAGAAATTATGATACGTATCCTTTTAACTCAAAACTTTGAATACTTGAACTTAGTAACATGTACAACCCATAGAAAAATTTTCACTGATTTTAGAAGTCATTAAGCCCCTTAATCGAATTTCCTAAGTTTAAGCCTTAATTAACCCTCAAAACTTCTAAAAATTGTAATAAATCAAATTTAAACCATAAAATTATGTTTAATCCCTCTAACTGACCATAATTAAACCCTTAACCAATGAAAATTAAAACCCCCTGGATTTGACATCAAATTAAGCCTTAATTTAATTTTAATTGAAAATTAATATTTTATTAATTTTAATTAATAATAATAATTTAAAATTCCAAAAATTTCCCAAACACTTGGGAAT
>NW_021546837.1:0-336 GCF_001605985.2 Dendrobium catenatum
TACCTCTAGTTCCCCTCCCATGCACGATTAATATGGCCAGCTTGATGCAAGCAAAGGAAGAAGCTTTTGGTTCTTTCTGATCATGGTCGAGCCTTTAAATTTACGGGGATGATCAAAATGAGTCAGTTTGACATGTGCTCAGCAAATATTCAATGGATTATTAGGTACAACTCTTTAGTAACTAAACTAGATCAGATCGCTGCCGTTGAGAGAATTAATTCGGGCTAGCTGTACATACACATGAAATACAATAAAATGCATATGCCAACTTGACTAGCATTCACCATCCTTATATATATAATACGTATCCAATTAAGCATGTGTGGTATACTACTG
>NW_021546838.1:0-233 GCF_001605985.2 Dendrobium catenatum
CCATAGGAGAGAAAGATATAATAATTAAACTTGTTGGCCTACTTTATTGTAAGAAAGAAAATAGTTAAAAAAGATAGGAGTGTTGGGAGTGATGTTGTGCTATCCTGGTGATATTTATTTACACCTTCTCCATTTAGTTTTGTTTTGGTGAAATCAATGAAATATATATTATTTTATTTTAATTCCATGGCAAGCTAAAAATCTTAGTTTTGGGCTAATGATCTGAAGCCTTG
>NW_021546839.1:0-201 GCF_001605985.2 Dendrobium catenatum
ACCCTTTGTGGCATTATCCTAGTTTAATCATATTTTCTTTTTTGCTTTAGGTTAAAATTCTTTCATTCCTTATGATTAGGCATGGTACTGGTGGATAACGCTCTTTATGGCACCATCCTTTTTTAATCTAGTTTTATTTTCCTTTAGGTTATGATTCTTCATTTCCTTAGGATTAGACATACTAGTTGTGGACAATACCTT
>NW_021546840.1:0-437 GCF_001605985.2 Dendrobium catenatum
TTATTTGATTTATTTGAAAATTTGTTGAAGTTTAATTAATAAACAAATCACTAAATCTAATAGTTATTTGAATATAAATTTATGTCAAATCAATATATATTGGATCAAGGGGTTATGACACTAGTTTTCTAAGTTTTAATCTCATCCAAAAATGGATGTGTGAATTTCACCCTAGATTTATCTAAGTTGACTAAGACCAATCCTTAATTGTTGTCCTTAGTGGTGTCATTAGGTTATAGGATAGAAATCAAATTCTTCTAACCCTTTGAACACTAATTTCAATCACATCATAACAATCATGAGAAATAAAAAGAGTCCTAATGTTCTATGGGATTATTCATTATGAGTTATTAAAATTCTAGGTTATGTGATAACCTAGGATTTTATAAATCCAAATATAAAGGAAAATACACCTCAACATGAATGAAGATCATTAA
>NW_021546841.1:0-672 GCF_001605985.2 Dendrobium catenatum
TACAAATAAGAAGCACCTTTGCCAGGAGTAGTCTTCTCCTCAATCGTTCGCACCTTCAACTTTTTCATCCTAGGATCGCCGCCGCCCCAATAGCTCATTCACCCTCTAGTGTAGTGATTGTCGTGTTCGCTTCATGTTTCTCCTATGTATTGAGGTTGGTAATCCCACATTTCTTCCACCCTCCTTGCATGACCTGATCCCCATGGCTCAACTCGACCCCCACCATCTCCGATCGCTCACTCCCCTTGCTTAAAATGCATCCTATAGTGGTCGGCCACCCCACCACCTCCACCACAAAATTTCCTCCTTGTTGTCCCCCTATTTTGAAATCTTGATCCACCCTTTATTGGAGCCCTAGGAGGTGGCTTTTGATAAAAAAACTCTCTTCATCAAACTTCTTTCATTTGATCTCTTTTCCCTTAGATTTGGTGAAGAGAATTCCGGTCAAATTTTGATTAGGGTTAACAATCAAAATTGCCAGTGGAGTTTTAGATTGCATCTCCATGAGCTTCCTCATCATCCCTATATTAGGATTTTCCTCATTTCCTTGTTCGATCAACGGTGCTCTCATCTCCGATGTTTGTTGGGTGTGAAGTTTCTATATTTTTCTCATCATATCCTCTAGGTTAGAAAGTCTTCCTTCCATGGATGAAAACCATTCCTCAACTTAAT
>NW_021546842.1:0-222 GCF_001605985.2 Dendrobium catenatum
GGTTTTAAGATTTTTATTGAGGATCAAGTCCAGGAAGCTCGTGATTATTTTTACGATGTAGAGGTGAAGGCCTTAGAAGAGGAGCTTATGCAGGATGGTTTCATCAAAGGCTTTATGAAGGGTGTTCGTGCTGTGAAACGCAGAAACGGAGGGGACATCGAGGGGTTGACCCCAAGCCAAGCTTCTGGTGATCCTTCTCCAGATTCCGACGGCGAAGAGTTG
>NW_021546843.1:0-296 GCF_001605985.2 Dendrobium catenatum
ATATATATATATAATTTTATCTATAAAGTAAGTTGATATTTATTGATATCACATAAATCAACGATCTAATGACATAGGATACATTTTGTTAACTTTTATATATACATCTGATTTATTCAAAAAAGCTAGTGAGAGAAGCCGCAAGAACTAGAGAGAGAAAGTTTCGAATTCTGGTTTCGCGGGTTCTTCAGCCGGTGATCTGGTTGCCGGAATTTCATGGAGGCGGATGTCCGTCGTTCTTCGACGGATATCTTCGATCTGAATAATGATTCTTTAGTATCGATGGTGGAATTTGA
>NW_021546844.1:0-247 GCF_001605985.2 Dendrobium catenatum
CACTCAACCCAAATTGAGTGATCTTTCCTATGACATTATAAATGCTAAATATCTAGATGTCCTTTAGGAATTATCTAATCCATTGAAGTTCATCCTACCCTATTGGATGAATTTCATCAAGTCCTAAGTGAAACCCCTTATGCATGTCTATCTCACCCTATTAGATAGACACTCTCTCATATCCAAATACTAAGAGAACTCCAAAAACAACTAAAAATTACTTAGGTTCCCTTTTGATACAATGATC
>NW_021546845.1:0-576 GCF_001605985.2 Dendrobium catenatum
TTGAACAAGACTTTGAAGAACCACTCTACTACAACGATGCATTATTTAGAGCTATCTTCAATAAGGATGAGTCCAGCAAAACTCATGTAGTTCTAAGTGAAACAGAAGAAGAAGCAGGACCTTCACATGCTGCTGGACCAAATTATGAGGATTTGGTTTAAAGATTGAAAATTTAGAAGCTCATTTTGATCAAAGATTTGATCAAATTGAAACTCATCTACAGTAGCAAGATTTTCAACACAATCAGGATATGGGATATATATGTGAACAAATAAATGCCATTAATACCAACATGTTCACGATATGTAGTTAATTCAGCTTTTTTGGTGCAGCACCACCTCCACCTCCAGATCAGGGTCCATCTAAGTGATTTGTTCAGTGTTAGTTCAGCGTTTGCTCTATGTTTGTTCTGTACTACAGTATTGTTCTTGTGTTAGTGATTTCCTTTTGTGTGTTATTTTTCCATATTTTAGTTGTGATAATATTGACATCAAAGAGTTTAAATTGTAATAGTTTTATCCGATATCAATATAAGTTTTAATGTTTTTGTTGTTAAATGTTTTAAAAATGTGTGTT
>NW_021546846.1:0-238 GCF_001605985.2 Dendrobium catenatum
ATAAAAAAATACAAAACTAGCAAAAGGAGAAACGTAAAGATCTCAATCAACCTCACTCCTTAGAGTCTTGACCTCTTCCCTAGCCTGAAATCAATAAATCACATAATAAAATTACAAAGCCCAACAGTACACAAAACTCACTAAAGCTTTCAATACATGATTCATGAATCAATATGCATGCTTCTCTTAATGAATATAATCAATAACTTTTAATAAGTTATTAATAGTACAAATTAAT
>NW_021546847.1:0-214 GCF_001605985.2 Dendrobium catenatum
TATAAGATTATACATGCTATGTACAAGTATTATACACTCTATGTACAAGTTCATATAAGTATTATAGATGATATGTACAATCATTATACACACTATGTATAAGTTTATACTAACATTATACACACTATGTACAAGTTTATAAATAATATATATAAGCATTATACACACTATTTACAAGCATTATACACACTATATATAAGTTTATTCAAACATT
>NW_021546848.1:0-208 GCF_001605985.2 Dendrobium catenatum
TAGAAAAATTATTATTATCATAATTATTATTTTAAATAGTGGCATCTGAGGCTTTAAATTAAATAATCGTTGACACTTTTCGAATTTTTTTTTTTTAAATGCATAAAACAAATACAAGAAACAGCTAAAAAAAGAGAGAGATCAAAATTTTGATTAAATAATGAGAGCAAATTTTTATTTATTTATTTTTTTTCTTTTTTCTACAATG
>NW_021546849.1:0-389 GCF_001605985.2 Dendrobium catenatum
CAGTGTCAGTACAAGTTCAGATGGATGTTGATGCAGTAGATGTTGATAGTAGTGCCCCGGCTCGAGTGGAGCCAGTTACTTCTCCTAGTCCCCTTAGGATTTCTTTTCATATGGGTCTGTACATAGATGCCCTTTGTCAGACCCTCTCTGATGATGACTTGCTTATAGAGGAGTCAGACGAAGACATCCCCGTTCACCGTGTTTGTGTCGTCACGAGATGAGGCACGTCAGATGAGCAGCATGAGCAGTACGATGATTTAGAGGAGCAAGGGGAGGCCGATGTTCCTTCCACCTCAGCACAGGGTGGACCTCCTCGTTCAGTAGACACGGATGCCACAGTTTTGCAGTTACAGACTCAGATGGCGGAGATAGCTAGAGCCATGGCGGCG
>NW_021546850.1:0-306 GCF_001605985.2 Dendrobium catenatum
ATAGACAATTAGCTGATGATCCTGTATGAGTATTGGCCCTAATCCGTATCCTGATACATTCGTCTCC
Source organism: Dendrobium catenatum (assembly GCF_001605985.2). Lineage (NCBI taxonomy): Eukaryota > Viridiplantae > Streptophyta > Magnoliopsida > Asparagales > Orchidaceae > Dendrobium > Dendrobium catenatum. Next base: position 68 of record NW_021546850.1, read on the forward strand.
ACCATAAATGGTCTATTGAAGTCAGGAAGTGTTAATGCTGGCACGTTGGTCATGGCTTTCTTTAGCTTCTCGAAGGTTTGTGTTGCTACTTCCCCCAATTGAAATTGTTCTTCTCAGCTGCTCCGTCAGTGGTCATGCTATCATGTTATTGATGGACCGGTTCACCCGGTCCATCCGCCCAGACCCACGCGGGTCTACAGGAGGAGAGGGCGGGCGGATATCCCGAAGGAAACGAGGGA
>NW_021546851.1:0-260 GCF_001605985.2 Dendrobium catenatum
TGATATTAACTACTTATGCTCTAAAGTTTATTGCTTTGATATAGTACAAATATCTACACGTCATCATATTAATTTGTGTTGATGCTATTTTAGATATATGTAATATAAATTTTGAATAATTTATCTTAAAAAAAATAGTTCAAAATATTCTCATCTTAAAATTTATCTTAAGATATATGTTGATATATCATCAAAAAAAAATTATCTTGATCGGGCACAAATCTTTGCCGAATGTTGGCCTTTAAAAGAGAAGCATAATA
>NW_021546852.1:0-595 GCF_001605985.2 Dendrobium catenatum
TTAAATAACCATCATGTTTTTAGACAATGTGAATTTGACATTCAGTTAGAAACCTTTTTGTTTTTGCATCCCGTAATTTAGAGTGCCGACTATGTTTTGCATCAGTAAGTTTCTAGCATGATATCAGTATTCAATTTCACATTTTTTCGCAGCCCAGATAGCTTTTAACTAGCAAAGTCCTCATGTATCTGATCCTCCCTATATCTCTCTTGTGATTTGTGCAGTTAGTGAATATCTTATTTTTCGTATTTATATTTGGCAATTTTCTATGTTAGTATTTTTTTTTCAATGCTAGTGATAGTGCAACATGGTATGCTAGATAAACTGTGCATTTTTTATTCAAATAATTTACTTTTAGTTGAGTGCCTATGGTGCTGACAATCTTGTTTATTACTCTTAAGAAATTTTATGCAATAACTTATTTACAATCATCATCTTCTAAGTTGCAGTGCCTGCACAGCAATTAGTATGGCATGTTAGGATTGAGTTGCTCTCTAAGTTTTATGTTAACCTCAATCAGCAAGTTCTATTTGACATAACTAGACATTTGTTGGTATACCAATGTTTCTACTTCATTTATTAGAAAAAATGTTCT
>NW_021546853.1:0-362 GCF_001605985.2 Dendrobium catenatum
TGAGAATTCACTATCAAGGGTATAAAGCCTACGAAATCCGATCCTCTATCGATAACTCGATAGAGTTGACAAGATTCAATCAATAAAAGAGAAATGACCCCTAGCACCCCGATGATGGCTGTGTTGAATGCAGATCTCAACTGGAGAGATTTCCAAATATTTTCAAATGTCTCCCAAATATCCAAAGTCCATAACTTCACCTAAAATACCCACAAAAATAAAATAAAAAAAATCTGAAAATCCAAAAATCCCAAAAATATTTAAAAATTGAAATCCAACTATCGAACACATAAAGCAAAATCCATCCACCCTCCGCAACAGTTTACTGGGGTGGACAAATTAAAATTTACTTCAGCTCACAT
>NW_021546854.1:0-1113 GCF_001605985.2 Dendrobium catenatum
TTCCCTTGCAACACTTCAAAGAAATCATTTCACGCGATGTGCATAAGATTGAAGAACTTTCCACTCTTTATTTGCCTCCTCTAAAGAAGGGGACTGCTCCTGGAAATGTATTGTATTCCACAGGAGTTCGTGAAGAGGAGAATCATGACTGGGATTGCATGCTCCTCGACTCCGAGGAATTATTTCCTACAAGGTTACTCAAGTTCAATACCAAAAATATTCAAAGAATGCTACGAAAGCAAATCAATATTCCTACTACCAAACGACAGCTCCGTACAAGCTTGGACCTCTGGTATGGGAGAAACCCGCGTCCATTACGACGAAAGGATACAGATGCATATAAAGGCATCGGGATCATCAAGCGAAAATTCCTCCGAAAAGAAACTTGTCAGGCAATCACATGCATGGAAATTGAATCCGATGATGATGTTGCTGAAGAAACATACAAGGCTGATGATTATGATGAGCAGCCCGTAGAAGCTGAGCCTGCACCAGAAGAACTGGAAGATGGTGGACAAGCTGCCATGATGGACGAGCTTAAAGAAGTCAACTTAGGAACTGAGGAGGACCCTCGCCCAACCTTCATTAGTTCTCTTCTACCAGAAGATCAAATAGAAGAAATAAAAGAGCTCCTATGTGAATTCAGGGACTGCTTTGCTTGGACATATGCTGAGATGCCCGGCTTATCCCCTAATGTGGCAATTCACAAATTGGCCATCAAGCCTGATGCAGCACCCGTCAAGCAAGCTCCAAGGAGAATGAGATTGGAGATTGAAGAGCAGGTGATTACAGAAACAAAGAAGCTCATAGAAGCAGGCTTCATCCGAGAAGAGAAGTATGCTGACTGGATTGCCAATATCGTCCCTGTAAAGAAGAAGAATGGCCAGATTCGTATCTGCATCGACTTTAGGGACCTCAACAAAGCATGTCCAAAAGATGACTTTCCGCTCCCAGTATCAGAACTTCTAGTTGACAATACTTCCAACTATGATATGTTCTCCTTTATGGACGGATCGTCGGGCTACAATCAAATTAAAATGGCGCATGAAAATGAAAAACATACATCATTCAGAACACCTATAGGCATATTCTGCTACACAGTCATGCCCTTTG
>NW_021546855.1:0-283 GCF_001605985.2 Dendrobium catenatum
GCAGTCGTGGCTTTGGTGCGTGGGAGAAGAAGAGCTCCGTAGTGGGAGGAGTTCGGTTTGGAAAGCAAATGGAATGAGCAAGGGAAGTCGTGGATGTCGGGAGGAGAAGATCGTATGGAAGCAGCGAGCGTGGAAGAGGAAGAGTCGGTGTTGGAGATGAGAGCAGAAGGCATCATTTGGCCTTCTTTTTATAGATGGGAGTGGAGCAACGATCGAGAAGCTGTCAAGGGATTTTGGCAGAAATTTCGGAACGGCGCTGCTGAACAGTGTCTCGGCGAGACTT
>NW_021546856.1:0-246 GCF_001605985.2 Dendrobium catenatum
GGCGGTGGTCCGGCGGCTGTCGAGGAGGAACTCCTTCTCTTCTCTTCTTCCCTCTCTTGCTTCCCTCCTCTCTTGTGAAGAATGAGGGCTCTATTTATAGATTTTCTGGAGTAGCATGACTCGTAAATAGGCATGAGATCAGGGGCGACTAGGGAGTGGTCAAATGGACGGCCGATATTGAATCCTACAACCGTTCACCGTTCGTTGGCCATTTGGAGGCCTTAATGATGTCGGAATTTAATGATC
>NW_021546857.1:0-236 GCF_001605985.2 Dendrobium catenatum
CAGGACGAATTTACAATCATCCTGGACGATTGGTTCTCTATAAAATTCTCGTCCAGACAAAATTAAATTATCGTCAATGGCGATTGGTCCTCTGGAAAATTTATGTCCAGACAAAATTAATAATCGTCGTCTCTGGATAATTTTCGTCCAGATGAAATTAAATTATCGTCCATGGTGATCGATCCTCTGGAAAATTTTCATCCAGACAAATTAAATTATCGTCCAGGATGATCGGT
>NW_021546858.1:0-2602 GCF_001605985.2 Dendrobium catenatum
ACTCTTGAGCTGACGAGCTGAGTTTAATCAAACTCGAACTCGAGCTTGTTTAATATTCGAGCTCGAGCTTGTGTCTCGACTCACGAGCTAGTTAGCGAGTCGAGTTCAAGCTGTCTTGGCTCATTTACACCCCTATATTCAAATCATTAAGAATATGCATGCAAGAGTTGTTACTTGTGTTCAAATACAAGATGGTTTGACCAAATATTTGCCTATTTCAGTTGGATTACATCAAGGATCATCCTTAAGCCCATATCTTTTTGTTATAGTCATGAACATTCTCATTAGACATTTGCAAGAGGTTGCACCTTGGTGTATGGTTTTTCTGATGATATTCTTCTTGTTGATAAAACTAGAGGAGTTGAAGATAAATTTTAATTATGGAGGTAAACCATAGAGTCGAAAAGTTTTTGTTTGAGTATATCTAAAACTTAATATATGGAGTATAATTTTAGTAGTAATAGATCTAGTGAGATATTGTGACTTTGGGCGATCAAGTCATGAATAATAGTACATGTTTTAGATATATTTGATCTATTGTTTAGAGTGTTAGTGAATAGATGAGTATATTATTAGTAGAATTCAAGTTTGATGGTTCAAGTGGAGGAACGCATTAGGCTTGTAAGGGAAAATTCTATAAGATGGTGGTGAGTCCTGAAATGCTTTATGATGCAGAATGTTGGCATTAAAAAAGAGGCATAATATTAATTAAAGTGTTGTTTTGATGAGGATGCTCAGGCGAATGAGTGGCTTTACTCTTAGAGACAGGATACAAAACAAGCATATACGTGAAAAGGTTGAAGTAGCTCCACTGGAAGATAAGATTAGAGAGAGTCGCCTTAGATGGTTTGGTCACATAAAATGACAGCCTTCCGAAGACCCGGTTAGGAGAGTAGAAGTAATAGATTTGGCTTATGCTAAGAAATATAGAGGTAGATCTAAAAAGACTTGGTCAAAAAATATTAGAAATGACATTTCTTTATTAGATTTAAATGAGAATTTGATTTTTAACATGACACAATAGAGAAAAAATATTCATACAGCCAACCCCGCATAGTGCGAAAAAGATTTGATGTTATTGTTTTTATTAATTTTATTTGTTTCTAACTTTTAATTGCTTTAGAAATTTATCACTCATTGTCAATAGAGCTTAAAGAGAGTGAATTGCTGAAAAAAATCAGTTGCTGTAGACATGTGAATCATCTAATTTCTTTTGCATACAAGAATCACATGCATCATATTAATTATATTGGAAAACCCAACACTAAGTTGAAGTGCATCAAACAATATATACAGCATACACAACCTTGAAAAAATATAATCAACTATACCAACCATAGGTGTATACAGCAAGAAAACATGACAAAACTAACAATCGGTGCAATAACTTCACAAGTCAAACCACCTAACCAAGAAATCAGTAATAAACCATTGAATGATGCGCATAAAAGCATATGCATAAAGATAACTTTGCTAAAATTAAAAAAAAAAAAAATCTTGTTACGTCATCACATATCTTAATTTTACTTCAATCATACTACTTTTGGAACAAAATCCAAAATTCTAAAATAATGACTCTCGTGGTTGGAATATCTCAGAGACTCGGACACTGACATTCCTCTAAATAAATAAATTTCAAAGTAGTATAGTCCACACAAAATCCACTGTAGGCACAGCCCACCATTCATGAAAAGCCAAATCTAAAACTTGGTGTAATCCTTCAACTTTTCTGAGTTTTTTTTATGGAAATCCTAGCATTCAAATCAATTCCAGCATCGTAAAGAAGGAGAAAGCTTAATAAACTAATGTGATTGTGTATTGCACCTAATTCCTTTTTGCCAACAGATCAAGACTTTTTTGGGCCTGTGGATGGGCCAGCGTAACATTACTCTTATTTTTTTCTCCTTAATTTCTTATATCTGAAAATTACATAAAGGATATCATAACACCTAAAAATAATTTATGAATTGCAATATGGAATCATTCATCAAATGCGTGAAGTGTAAATATAAATTCCTATTGTAAATAACAAAGTTGAGCTCAGTAAAGAGGGGAAAAAATCTAAAAAAAAAGAAGAAATTTGTAAAAATAAAAATCATGTACAAATATCATCTGAGGCAATTTCTACTAACCCAAGAACAAATATTTTAGCATAAACGGACTTTAGTATTTTCCTTTTCTATCTCCCATGCAAATATCTGCAACTCGCTAGTGTTCAAGGTAGACTTACTTTTCCGCATGGTATATAGAACAAACTTAATTCAAATTAACGTGTGTGCGATACAATTGCTACCGTAACCATATTTAAGATATTATGAATGAGATTAATCAATCACAATAATATCAAATTAAGTTTAACAAATAATCATATGCTAATGGGTGATTAGAATGACAAACAACCAAGCACAAATATTCCAACCATTTAACGTATCCTTATATATGTTTATATTCAGCAAAACAAAAACTAGTTGACAATATACCAAGTGTAATAAGGCAATTATCGATCTTAAACTAATCTAGGAGGTTGGAGAAGCATTAAGAAAAAATTAAAGATTTTGGATGAACGAGAAAAAATCAAATCCTTTAACAGCTTCATAAAAAT
>NW_021546859.1:0-340 GCF_001605985.2 Dendrobium catenatum
ATCCTAGAAGGTCATAAGCCAAATAAATGAGATTTGAGAAACACTATGGCAACCCAAAAGGGGGCTAATTGGGCTGTAAACAAAAGAGCTATAATTTAAAAATTATTTAATTTTATTTTATAAAAGATATGAATGAAACACTTATTCGACAAAATAAATCCAAAGATAGAGTGCAAAAGGAGAAAATAACACAAGGAAATTTATGACGTGGTTCGGCCACCACAGTCCTTTGCCTATGCCTAGTCCAACCCCAAACTTGGATTTAACTAATAACCAAAAGTTTATAATAAAAGTTTGATAGGGCTGTTAGGCCCTATGAACTGGCCCAAGGCTAATAAAG
>NW_021546860.1:0-533 GCF_001605985.2 Dendrobium catenatum
ATTCAAGTGATGTGTGTGCGACTTTTAATGCATCAAGATTTTCAACTAACTCACAATAATTTTTATTTAACTCATCAAATTCAACAAGTAAAGTCATGTGATTTTAATCAATTGTTTGATGGTCTTTAATCAAAATTTAATGCTCTTTTTGTAGATTTAAAAATTCTAATTTCAAGCTAGTATGTGTTTTCTTTAATTTTCTATATGATACATGGATTTTTTCTGAAACTTCAAGAAGCTGATCGTAGGAAAGTTCACATACCTCTTCTTGATCAGGATTGTTGTCCGCCATCAAGCACAATTTTAATGTCTCATCTTCTGGTTCTGTCTCTCATGAATCTGATGCCGAATCCGCCCAAAATGCTTTTTGTACTTTCATCTTTTCCTTCCTTGGCTTAGGTTTCTCCTCACCTTTTCCTTTGCTTGAGTGATCTTTAAGCATAGGGCAATCAGTTCTCACATGTCCAGGCTTCCTGCATTCAAAACAAACAACATTAGAAGATCATTTAACATGTTTATGATCCTTACCTTTT
>NW_021546861.1:0-242 GCF_001605985.2 Dendrobium catenatum
GAGGTCGGCGCGGGTCGTGGAGGTGGTGCAATGTGACGTCCTTCAATGATCCAAGTGTAAACTGAAAAATGATCGTCAACGGTCTCTATTAGAGTGGGTACGATCCGGGCCAAATACTCCTCGACGGTGTCGTCAAAGTCAAATCCGTCGTCAAAGAAAGGAGATCGGAGGATGTCCACTCGCCCGCGTTCGTCGTATTCAAACCCGAAGTTCCATTCGCGGGAACCTCCATGCATCCTTGG
>NW_021546862.1:0-282 GCF_001605985.2 Dendrobium catenatum
CATCCAGACCATCACCCTGGATGGATGTCTGGATGATAAAAAAATAACTAAATCATCTAGGATGATCTCACGATTGTCCGGGCTGATTAGTATAACATTACTAATATCGTCCAGAACATCACCCTGAATGGATGTCTAGATAATGAAAAAATAACTTGATCGACTAGGCCGGTCTCAAGATCATCCTGGATGATTAGTTCAATTCAGCATATATTGTCTAGAGCATTGCCTTGAATAGAGCCAGGCTAATTTTTGATTATCCATAAAGAACTAAGGTTTGTA
>NW_021546863.1:0-271 GCF_001605985.2 Dendrobium catenatum
TTGTCCAAACTTCTCCATAACTCCCTTCTTCCTAGAATGTCTCTGCTTACGTAAACAGTCGCCAATTTCCATTTTCCCTTATTTTTGAATATCCAGTTCACCTAGAATATATTGATCTGAAACTTCAATTAAAGTAAATTCAGCCATTTTAATGTTCCAGATTACCATGATTCCTCCTGAGTTCTCTCTAGAAGGATGAAGAATGAATTTCCAATCATTTCCCATCATATTTATAAAGTCTTCAATAGAAAGAGTAGCTAACTTTGTCTCC
>NW_021546864.1:0-315 GCF_001605985.2 Dendrobium catenatum
ATAAAGAAGCCCAGTTTGTCATTTGCCAAGGATTGAGGCTCGTTGGTGTGGTGGTGACTTCATCCAGATTCTGCCACGTGACGTTCGAAGATTGCATCAATTATTTATTGGTGACTGCTCGTAGAACAAGGAGATCAATTCAAAAAAAATTCGATGAGTGATTAATTTAATTAGTAGATAAACCATGATGTAAGCAGATCCTATTGTATAATCAACTTAATTACTATTAAAACTTATAAGATATTTGACCATTTTTCATTTGGTTCTCTAGTACATGTGGCCGACCAATACCATTAGCATTTTTTTTAACCGACC
>NW_021546865.1:0-209 GCF_001605985.2 Dendrobium catenatum
AGGCTTTCATCAATGCTTCTTCCATCCATCAATGCCCACAAGGAGATATACTAGCATATAAAAAATATTTATTTCTGTGCAAGAAAGAAAAACCAGGAATATACTTTTTTCCTATGATTTGCGCCTATTTTTTTATGAGAGCATCACTCGTGAATTTGCTAATCAAGCACAGAATAGACTTAACATGCAACTACACAATGTAATGTGAA
>NW_021546866.1:0-9892 GCF_001605985.2 Dendrobium catenatum
AATGTGCTCTTCCGACCTCCACAGTTTTTCCCTTTATGCGTTCTTCCTCATTAGTGTCCATAATATAAGCCATATACCAGCTCTCTCGGTTTTTTTCCTTTGCCTCCTTCTCATACTTCTGAATAGTTCGTTCATCAACCTGGCCACTGAGGAGAAGTAACTGCCCTCCAGTTGTTGACTTACCTGCATCAACATGCCCGATGAAAACAACATTCAAATGCCGCTTTTTCTCTTCTTCTTTTTCCCCAAGATCTTCAATTTCCTCATGTCCAAGCAACTTCATCTCTTTTTTCTCCAATTGCAACTCCTGGAGGTTTGATTCTATCTCCTCATGGTAGCGCTGAGCGAGTACAAGAGGCGGTGAATCCATGACGACGATCGGAGCGGCAGGTAACGTAGCCTCCTTTACAGAATCGTTGTCCTCTTTGCTCCAATCGTTCACATCCTCGTCGTTCAGGAGGGCGGGTGATTGGACGGCTATCTTGGCTCTTCGGACCACCTCCATCGTTCACGATGATTACTAGTGAGCTTCTAGGGATACTTGGCACTGCTCGTTTGCAAAATTTTTGTACTAAAAAATTACTTCAGAAAATAATTAAAAAATTTATTGATTGAAGAAGATTGGATTATGCCGAGGACTTAGAATCGAAAAGTGTTTGCTTGATTTTGAAGAGAATGATTGCAATGTACATTTATAGGTGAGGAGGAAAGAGGACATCTTGATCTGTCTTTCCACCTGTTTCGGTCCCATAATCTCCATTTAGGGGGCGGGTAAAGTAGTTTGTTGGAGGATTTATGGGTTCTATTGGTTCCCTATATATTATTTTTTTTTTGTACCGCCTAGGATTTACAAACATTTCGGTCGGTGCTTGCAACTTATCCATAAAAAGGCTCCGCTTTTATGAGAGGGTTTAGTGCTTTTTTTTTTTTTGTTTATTTTATTGATTATTGAAATATAGAGCTTTCCCTTTCTATTCAGCTCTAGCAGGTCTTTTGAATACAAACATTAACCCCAAGGAAATAAGCCAGGAGACATGATTTTTCAAGGTTTAAATTTTTCTCTCTTTTGCTACCTTTCTTCTTCTGTATGATTCTACGCCTCCGGTATCTCTATGCTTGCTGTCGAGTTGCTATTTAGGCTGGATTGTATCTCTACGCGGTCTTTATTTTGAGTAGAATAGACAACTTTCTTCTCTCGAATTAGGCGCACTTGCTGCAAAAATCACCCGGGAATTTCTCCATCCCCTGCCGGGTGCTTTACTTCGATAATAATTTCGAGGTATCAGCGCATCTTCGTAATTGATTGCCAGAAATTGGCGACACATTGTATTTTTCCCTCACTCGGGAAATAAGTTTGCCCTCGCTACGCGTTGCAGCCTTCAACCTACAGGATAATCTCTGCTTGGTTGGATCCCATTCCTCACCCCTCCCGGCCGATATCCAAAACAAGCGTTCACTTGATAGTTGGAGCGGCTTGCGTTATTTCACGGTTCGGTTGAGATTTCCCCCTGGCTCGAGAATTTAGCTTGGGCATCCCTCCTCCGTGTTGGTTAGGTAAGCCTGAACGGTTGGAAAAAAAATCAGGTCATTCTTCTCCCCTCCGGTTCTTACTGACGGTTGAGGTGCTTCCGTTTGATGTGTGTGGGTTGGGAAGTTTTCCAGCGACGTTTGATTAGATGCCCAGCGGGTTGCCAGAGTCAACCCAGCGAAAACCAATCTATGCGCCCCCTACTCCCATCACGTGCTAGTTGAATAAGGCGCCCCTACGGCTACTTTCGTCCTCTTCCCCTTCCCGGGCGACTTGCCCTCCTGTACTAGGCAGCTTAGGGGCTTCGCTGATTTTTTGCGACTTCTTCTGGCTGACTGCTTTTTCCTGCTCGATTGCTCTCCTCCCGTCACTCTGCAGAAGGCTTACCGAGATTTCGTTCCCATCCCTCCATTCTTTGCATAGAAGCCATTTGTCTCTGAATTACTAACTACTCGCGCGCGGTCAGCTGAGGGTAGACTAGATACCGATTGGGCCCGGTGCTGATGAGCATACACACAAAATTTCTACTGAAGTCAGAATGCCTCTCGACGGGACGACACGATGCGACAAGTCCCGATCGTCGTTAGTAGAAGTGCGCGGGAGCACACACCGAAATCTTCCATATCACAAACCTTGTCAGCAAGACATCTCCACGACGCCGTACGAAATAGACTCGAGCAATCGACAATCGCAGGCCTAAGTTCTGCACGCGAGAGAGAAACTCTCTCTAGTCTTGTTCTACAACGGCGCGACGACCGGACTGAAAGTTCGTCGACGAGCAAAAGTTCTGGTATATGTCGGGAGCAGCCAAGTCCGACGGATAGGAGAGAATGTTCGTCCGTCGGGAGTGTCTACGCCCTAGAAAGACCGACGAATATGTTTCATCGACAGCAGAGGAGTTCTATACCGCCGGATGAGTAGGAGTTCCCGCTGTTTGAAGCAGAAGGTTCAGACGAACAGGTGAAGAGTTCCGACATCGGGTATGCAAGTGGCTCCCTGACGGAGCAAGAAGTCCGACGACAGGTGAGAGTCCGTGTCGGGTAGGGTAAGACCGACGATGTTTCACGACGAGCAGAAGTATCCCCGTTTGGGGACTGAGTAGGAGGTCCGGCTAACGAGCAGAAGTCCGACGTCAACCTGTAGAAGTTCCGCTGTAAACGAGCAAAGAAAGTCCGACGAAACCAGGAAGAAGTCCGTCTTGATGGATGGTAGAAGTCCGACGGAAAGGTATCATTCTAACGAGCAGAAAGCTTCTCGCGGAACGGGACGACAGTCAGGCAGTCCGCTTGGATGAGCAAATAGTCCGATCTAGACAGCTACGTCGAGAATTCCCTGATGGTCGGGGTGTATGAGAGTCGTGGCTTGACCGAGCAAGAAGTCCGACGACAGGGAGCAGGTCCGTCGTCGGGGTAGTAAGACCGACGAAAAGCTTCATCGACGAGGCAGAAGTCCGGTCGACGGAAGTAGGAGTCCGCTAACGAGCAGGACGGTCCACGTCAGCGTCAGACAGTTGCGACGAGCACAATATGTACCAGAATCTGACCAGGAGAAGATCCGTCGCTTTGCGGGATAATCGTAGACAGTTTCAACGGCGTGTAGTAGGACCGATGAAAGTTTTATTCTCAACGAGCAGTAAGCTATCGGGCTGACGAGTAGGAGTCGCTAACTGAGATGAAATAGAAAGATCCGACGTCGGGTAGAAGATCCGCTAACGGAGCCAGAATCCTGTGATGTCGAGTTCTGATACGAAGTTTAACCGGCTCGGGTGGGAAACCCGAAACGCCACCCGACGAGAATTCCCTCAACGAGAAAGAAGGGTGACTTTCAGTACGAGAGGATTCCGTGTGCAAGGAGCAATAAACTTGCCAGCACCCTAGGAGCTAAAACGGCAGGAACATTCAACAATCCGCGGTACAACTAAATGTCAAAATACTTTATTGAAGAAGTAAATGGAAGTCCTCTACTGGCCGATTCTTAAAATCATTCGCGACGTTAACCAAGAGTAATAGGACTCAGATATCCTAATTTTTTGTTAAGTGTTTAGTGTTGCATTTGCAATGATATGTTAAACATTTATTGTACTCACTAACATCCACCAGTGTCGATGTAAGACCTATCCAGGGTGCAATGTCCAGAAAGCCTTTGCTTTGAGACGTACCGTAGAGAACGGTCGGGATATCCGCCAAAGGATTGTAAAGACCTTCTGAGTTTTGTATTCGGAGCCCTTTCGAATCGATCGATGTTATTCAAACCTGTTGTGTGAAAGAGGTCCACGAAGATTACCCAAGGAATCTTAAAGACCCTTCCCGAAGGTTGCTATGTTCAGAGCCCTTTACTCCGACCCTGTACACGTTAGAGCCCTGAGTGTTTTGGAGTCAAAACAAAGTTCGTGAGAAATCTCACCAAGGAATGTAATAATATCCTTTTTTCTCTGATGATGGGGTTTGTATGTCGGATGACTTTGCTCAGATTAAGCAATGTGATGATACGTTGTGTGTGGTAGAATGAGGTTCAGATTTAGAAACTCCACCAAGGATGTAAGACCTTTCGAGGCTATTGGCTAATAATTAAGTCGTTGGAGCCTTGCTTGACGACGAGTCAACTGTGTAGTGAAAAGAAATGAATTAAGAGCCAATAGGAGAGATGCAACCAATCACACTCAACAAAATAGAAAAAGAAAAGAACTTTCTCCGCATGTTCTGGCCAAACTATTGTCGGAAGCACATTATACTTAAAATTTGCCTCCGACACCGGTAACTAGTGGGAAGAATGAGGTTATTTAGGAGATTATATAGGAATTAATTTATAATTCCTTTATTGAAAACATCTCAAAATTAAGAAAATTGCCAACCTTTAGGCTTGATGTTAAACAGTACCTTTCCCAAGTTGATGTCCACCGGCGGACCCGACCGAATACAGAATTATGAAGCTCCTAGTATGGTACGAAGAAAATAAAATGTGTTGATTGGAACGTGCAAAAATCACCCACGTTTATCAGTGATTATAAGAACTTATTAAAATTCAGTCTCGAGGAGAAAACTTCATCACCAAGGATGTGGCCTTTTCCTGAGGTTCAGCTTTATTTAGTAGCGTTGCCACCGTCCTTTTAGACTCGACGAGTTAACCTGTGTGAAGAGGAAGCCGAGGGAGAAATCCAACCAAGGATGTGAGACACTCTCCTCTTTGCGCGAGGTTGGTGTCGGAGCTTGCTCTCTCGGAAGACATAATAGAACCTGTGTGAGAGAGAAAAGAATGATCTAGGGAAGATCAGAATACACCAAGTTGATGAGACCTCCGAGGTTGTAAGTCGGAAGCTTTGCTGACCGACCTAACAATTAAAACCTGTGGGAGAAAAGATGATGCTCCGAAGAAATCCAATGCCAAGATGAGGTGGAAACCTTTCCTGGTCTTGTTTAATTGATACCGGCCATATTTTGTCGACGGCTTATCCATGTGTGGAAAGAGGCGAATCGAAATGACTTCCTCCTGGTTGATTTTGCTTGATTGAGATCGGGCGAAAACGCAAGAGCCTATATTCCCCGTAAATTCATATTATAAATTGTGTGCAAATGAAGCGTTCATAATCATTTGTTACCTTACTGCCTTTTGAAGTCGTTGGGTAAAAACTAATTTAGCACCCAATAGAATAAAGAAATAGTACCCAGTAAGGGACAGTGGTATAGAAAGAGCATTCAATTGATTTTGAAAGTATCCTTGCATTTTGGCTCACGATTTAGCAACTCCTAAATATCATCTTATTAGAATAGGGTCAATCAGAGGATCTTCTTGACCAGATAGTTGGAGCGTCAAAGTTGCAGCCCTTCCTCGATACCGCCATCATGAATCTGCAAAACAAGACTAATGTCAAAAGTTGATAATTGTGAATACGGACGTTTCTTGAAGAGTTTTTGGTGCCAAGTAAATTGTCTTGCCCCAGTAGATCACTTCCCACGTACGGAGAACACAAAAATAAGAATTCGTATTCGCTTTTTCACTTAGGGGTAATCTCTGTTTTCTTTGGTTAGTATGAGGAAATATTATAATGCTTTCTTTAGTGCTTTTACCACGTCTTAGGGCATTTGCTACACGATCATAAAATCTTGGGACATCATCATCAAGATAAAGGGATAGATATACGGATCTCACGCATTAAGGACACCAATATGATCTTTTTTAGTGGGAGAAAAACACCTGTTTATTATAGGCTCGTGGAAAGTAAAAAATTACCACGGGGCGTACCTAGTTAGTTGAACCCTGGTTGATAAACTCGACCATCGCTTACTAATATATTTGCAGTTCTCGAGTACATATAAATAGAGATATACTGGGCACCTTCCTTTGAGAGAGAGGCGCTTTAGCTTGATAACTGTACATCTTGGAAGTAACATTACATTGATATTTATTATCCAAATTCGAAGCATAGATCAATCGACGATATTCTGACTATATGTCATTAGAAAGGCAAACTCTTCTTCTCTGGCGTGCGACTATGTTCACTTGGTGATCAGTGTAGGATCCAACGTATGATACTTAATTTACGGCGGGTAGATAAAAGGATTAACTTTGGTTTAGTCCCGACATGCATCTTGATGCCATTTTTGTTTTGGCGTTATCGTTATAAACTTCAGAAGTATGGTGCCAGTATTTCTCATGAAGATGGCGTACGATCAGCAAAAGTGCTAGCAAACAATAGTTAGTCGGCGGCGAATGTAAGTCAGGGATGGCATACGTCTCCAAGTTATATCTGCTTCGAAGGATGTTGTTAACTCTAACCCAAAGATTCGTACTTTTTGTGGTGTCGTGACGGATGTTCTGGACATTCCGATCAATGACTAGAGTGTCCGTCGATGGCGCAAAGACCATCAATATGTCCAAAGTCATAGACCGTAGAGGGTTCCTGTATTGTCTCTTTATGAGGCGAACCGTGAGCCGCAGAACTAAGTCTGTAGAGTCATCCGTTTTAACACAGACAAGTCACACGCTGAGATATTTAACAGTCTGATACTAGAGCTAAATTCCAGGTCAAGTCACAGGCTAATATGGATAATTAAGAGAAACAGAATCCTTTGACTATAGGAACGGAAAATGCAGCCCAATAATTGTGCTGATAAATATACCCCGCTTATAGAAAGTTCTGGCGTTTCGGGTGTTTTAAGGTAAAGAAACCTTATGGTCCGAAGATGGGTGAAGATGCACGAAGTCGGTGTTCTTACAAGGACCCAAAAGCTCTTTACGTTAACCCTTGTAACTGTGCAATAGGAGAGAGAAATCCTTCTCGGCCGATTCTACGTTCGGACAGAGAGCGCCATACATTTGTCTCGATTAATAGAATAATCGATGCATTACGAACGTTCGAGAAGGTGAAAAATAGAACTTTCGCGCATCTTTGATACAATAGGCGTAAAGAAAACCATTGTACATATAACCTGGATTATTTAATTCACCTCTATTACTAGGGTGTAATAGGAATATTGTTCAAGCGTAATTATATATATGCAAGATATACGCAGCTACTGCGATATTAATCATATACCTGGACGTACAATTCGCGAATCGACATTTAGAAGATATTGCCGCCTTCATAATCTCTAAGAAGCCCAGTTGTGCCATAGGGCCAGAAGCCCGTCTCTGCGATTGGGCCAGATGCAGAAGGAAGGACCAGTCGTGAAGATGCACTACTTGCTAACTTGTTTCCCTCTATCCTCATAATTGCCCTGCATCTCAATTTCCGATTTTCTATGCTCAATGGACAATTTCACCTGCCTCCTCCTCTTGTAGTACTGACATGAGGGCCGATCATTTATGTGTTTTCCCTGGGTGGCAATAGCGTAGATGAACTAGGATAAAGCTGGCAAACCAGTGCAAAACGGCAGCGGAACCAGGATGGGTGAGGGGGATATCTTAACAACCCTTGTCCCCTCGGCACGGCCGATATCGAATCGCTTTGAATCATGCACCTTCGTTTGGAATTTGAGCCTCTAATGATGTCGGAATTCGATGATCTTAGGCTTGTTTGGATTTGTCTCGTTCAAGCGTTCAATTGCAGTATGAGCTCTTCCGTCAGAAGGTGCAGAACAGAATCGTTTGGTAAAACTTCCAAAACTTGCCTGTTGTGAAATCCTATAATCTTCATAAATGTTATCAAGCGTCTTTTATAACCCATGTGTGCGGACTCATTGGGGCTCGGATGCCTGGTTGGCTTTTGCCTCTGTGGGTTGTGGAACCAAGCCGACGTGGTTTGTTAAATTTTCCGAGACAGTCTCAGTTTGTAAGGCTATGCAGCTCCCGTGAATTGTATCGGGGAGTTTGCTTCGCCTTCACGGAAATTAATTTTTTGTAAAGTTTTGCCATAACCTACTCTTTTGCCTAGATCGTGCGTGTCTAGGAGTGATCCACCTTGCACGGGATTTTTCAAAAACAACGTCAAGGTTATTCTGCTTCATGATTCTGTTGAATTAATTAGTGTACCGCTATTTTGGGTTCTTGATTCATTTATTAGTTTTCCTCTATTTTGTTCTAAAGGAAAGAAGCTCTTACATGAGAAAACGAGTCTATTAATGCACTCCTCATCATATGCGGTTTATTCCTCAATGTGATTGAATTGAGAAAAGCAGAGATAAGGTATGTGATTCTCTACATCGGAAATGTTGCGCGTTCGACTGCCAGCATCTTTGATGTAGTAGCCAAAGGAGCAGAGTTTCAAGATATTAGACTGGCCTAATAGCAGCGGTGTTGCACGAGAGCATAGGTTTTCTGCTAATATTAAAGCATCCTGAATACGAAAGTCTGTAGCAATATTTTGCCTGATATAACTTGGATTATAGAAAAGGAAAACAGTAATAATTTTTTAAATTTATTATAATTATCGTATATTTAAGACCATAACCATATAATAAGGGTAGAGAAAAAACTAAAATATTATATTTTATAGAGTTTTGTTAACGTAGATGCTACTCAAAAACTATTAATAGAAACCTGATTTAAATAAATATTGACCAGTAATAATTTAAAATCTGTTATATTCTCAATATACAGTTGTAGTACTATTTTATATAGTAGTTAAATTACTAGACCCAAAGCTTATTGCTGCATTCTTACTGTTTGTTATAAAAATGGAGATGACTTAAGAATTAGGGTTGAGACTGCATAAACTTTGACTCAATCAGTAAACTAAAATTCTTTCATTGATTCTTCCTACCTATGAATTCAACTGTGAAAATATATTTGGGTCGGACATGAAATTGCCCGCTCAAATATTCTATCATGAAGATATAATTTATGGACAATATTTCTCTTGTACCGGTTTCTGCATCATTGGAGTTCAGATTGATGTTCGTAACCACTTTCAGGTCTGGTTCTCTTCCCAATAGCATCGCAGCCTATATTAAATTAATTTAATATTTATGGCATGTGCTTATTGCTACCTTTATGGAAAACCCTATCTTATGCTAATGCATCAGTGTATAGTGATGTAGGAAGGTATTTGAGCCCGAATTATGATTTTTCTTAACTCTTGTTTACTTAACGTCCATATGCTGAAGCGAGATAGGTTTGCATATATACATACTTACTCTTTGGTCTCAGTTATGTAGGTGTTGATAAGTATTATCTGCCCTTTATTATGTTCAGGAAAAGAGCAACATGCATGAGAAGTGATTAAAGAATGACTGGATATGATGATTTATGTTGCAGGTTAATTGAGCTATCTTTTAGGTTTGGTAAGTGACAAATTTATATTTTGGGATACTGATATAGAAAAATTCTGATGTTAAAAATAAAATTGTTTAATAATTCAAAGAGATCATAGATAACTTAAATTAGACACTCTCCAAGTATTAAATGGTAATATTAAGCGGTAAAAAAAGGTTGCTAGTGAGATATGTTTCAATTTTTAACGACCAAAGACTAATTATAGTGGGGTCGAAACCTAACTTAGCCACCAAAAAAAAAATTTTGGCCACTAAAACGCTTCGATAATGGAAAATCAGCGAATGAGCCGCCAAATTATCAATTTTCTAGCCGCATAAACTTTTTGAATAGGAGGCGGCGGGGTAGTTAGCATATCTTTTTTTGTGTATGGGGTTATTTTGGGAAGAGAAAATAATGCAAATATGATACGGGGGGAAAATAAGTCTTTTTTTTTTTTTACATTTCACTTGTAATACTTTTATAACAAGATAAGTTATTTTAAAAAAAATTTAAATAAGCATGTTTTTAGTTATACATTTTTTAATATATAAAGAACGAATAAAAATACCAATATAGACCTTAACAATAACCACTCGCTACATTCATGCAAACCCCACCGGATCACTAGCTGGCTTTCAGCATTAGCCTAAATTAGCATTAAAGACCCACATCAAA